>NW_007246162.1:119980-210401 GCF_000164805.1 Carlito syrichta
GTGGAAGGATCACTGGAGCCCAGCAGGTCGAGGCTGCGGTGGCTGGGAGTGTGCCACTGCCCTCCAGCCTGAGTGACAGAGTGAGACTCCAGCTCAAAAAAAAAAAAGAAAAAAAACAAAACAAAAAGAAAAGAAAAGAAAAGAGGAAGTCAATTATCTCTCTTTGCAGACAACTTGATTCTATACCTCAACACCCAAGAGAATCTGTCAAAAACCTCCTTGTATTGATAAAGGACTTTGCAAAGTCCCATGGCATAAAATAAATGTGCAAATGACAGTCTCATTTCTATATACCAACAACAAACAAACAAATCCAAATAAAAGCACAACCCCATTCACAATAGCCACACACACACACAAAAGAAATACCTTGGCATCTTCCTAACCAGAGACGTGAAAGACCTTTACAGGGAAAACTACAAAACACTGCTCAAAGAAATCAAAAGTGACATAAGCAAATAGAAAAATATTCCATGCTCATGGATTGGAAGAATCAACATTGTAAAGATGTCCGTTCTACCCAGGTCAATCTACAGATTTAATGCAATACCCGTTAAATTACCAGCAGCATTCTTCTCAGATCGGTAAATGACAATACAGGAATTCATATGAAAACATAAATGATCACAAATAGCCAAAATGATCCTCAGCAAAACAAAAACAAAAACAAAGCAGGAGGTATCACACTCCCAGACATTTTACTTTATTATAAAGCTACAATAATCAAAACAACCTGGTATTTGTACAAGAACAGTCATATAGACCAATGGAACAGGATAGAGATTCCAGAAGCAAAACCTCAATTTCTCAACAAACTTATCTTCAACAAATCCTCCACCAACAACCACTTGGGCGAGGAGAACCTATTCAGTAAACGGTGCTTGGAAAAACTGGCTGACCACATGCAGAATATTAAAACAAGACTACTACCTATACATAAAAATCAACTCTAAGTGGATCAAAGACCTAAACATAAAACCTCAAACTATAAGAACCTTAGAAAATGCAAGCAACCCTTATAGAAATTGGGACTGGCAAACAATTCCTGATCAAAACCCCAAGTGCCCATGCCATAAGAGATAAGACAGACAAGTGGGATCTCATCAAACTGACAAGCTTCTGCAAAGTCAAAGAAACCATCAAGAGAGCAGGGAGACAGCCAACAGAACGGGAAAAAATATTTGCCAACTGTGTATCTGACAAAGGCCTAACATCTAGGACCTACAAGGAACTCAAGCATGCCTAAAAGAAAAAAAACCCAGCCCCATTACAAAGTAGGCTAAAGATATGAATAGACTCTTCTCAAAAGAAGCCAGATGGGCTGCCAACAGATACATGAAAAAATGCTCAGTCTCACTAGTATTCAAAGAAATGCAAACTAAAACCACACTGAGATACCACCTAACTCCAATCAGGATGGCCATCATCAATAACGCAGAAACAACAGATGCTGGAGATGATGCGGGGAAAAGGGAACACTTCTACACTGCTAGTGGGAGTGTAAACTAGTACAACCTCTGTGGAAAACAGTTTGTCGATTCCTAAAAGATCTAAAAATCGATCTTCCATACGACTCCGCAATCCCCCTACTGGGAATATACCCAGAGGAACTCAAATCACTCTATGAAAAAGATATCTGCACACGCATGTTTATTGCAGCATTATTTACAATAGCAAAAACATGGAACCAACTGTGCTGTTCACCAAAAGAGGATACAACAAAATGTGGTGCATATATATGATGGAATATTACACAGCCATAAACAATGGCAAATTTATGAACTTCACAGCAATTTGGATGAACTTAGAGTCTAAAATACGGCGTGATCTATCATAGAAAGAAAGAACTGAGGATCCCATGTTCTCACTCATAAGCGGACCTTGACCGATTATTATAATACTATAAGAAAAGGATTGGCAGTAGTGGAAAACTGCCAGCGGGAGGGAACAGGACTGGCAGGAGTGGGAATCAGCCAGAGGTTGGGGGGGCACACCACATCAACAAGGGTACCTGCATAATTAGCATTTGTATACCTAACCCTGAATTGTATCTCACATCTCTAAAATAAAAACATTAAAAAACAAATACAAAATAAATTTGAAAAGGAAGGAAGGAAGGCAAAGAGTTGAAAGGATTTGGGGAACCAAGAAATAGAGTAAGGAAAAGGAGGAGGACAAGAGACCCAGAACCAGGAATTTGTGTTGTTGAGAGAGCTGCCCAGAGTGTGTTGGTCACCTTGGTCTCTGGGTGAGGACAGCAGCTAGAGTATGGAAGATCGGAGGAATTAAGAATACAAAAGAGCATAGAGCAGATGAAGGGAAAGTGAGGTGAGATGCAGGAGGCGCAAAATTTCCAACTAATTATCCAGGGATGTTTTCTTGAGTGTAATTAGGTCCCATTGTCAATTTTCTGTTTTTGCTTTTGGTTTTGAGGACTTGGTCACAAATTCATTGAATAGGTTATTTGGGTTTTTCCTGTTGATTCTTTTAAGTTTCGTATAGATTCTGCATTTTAATTCTGTTGGATACATAGTGTGCAAATATTGTCTTCCATTCTGTAGATTGTCTATTCTTTTTAAATTTTTTCTTTTAAAGATGTGGGTACACTTCAGGGTTAGGTTGTCTATTCTGTTGATAGTTTATTTTGCTGTGCAAATGCTGTACATTCAGAGATTATACCATTAGTTAGCATATTGATTCATACACAAAGAGTTAAACTGTAAACCCTTACTGCCGATATAAAACCCTAACAGGCAGATGTTAGATCTGTCTCTTCTACACCATCCATCCATCCATCCATCCATTCCTGTGCGCTCTTCCTCTATGAACTCATACTGTATCTGCAGCTGACAGTGTAACAGCATGATTAATGAGTTGTAGCTATAAAAATTAGATTCAAATAGTACATATGTACTGCATGATGAGTATATTGTGTGATGGTGATGTTTGGGCTTCTACCAAGTGGTGAGTAACTTTAGGAGTTCCCAGTATCTGTTGTTCCCATGCTTATTGTCAAGTATACTCAGTGTTTAGATCCTACTTATAAGTGAGACCATGCATTATTCGGTTTTCTGTTTTTGTGTTAACTCACTTAGAATTATGGCTTCCAGCTCCACTCACAGTGCTGCAAAGGACATGTGCTTGTTCTTTTTTATGGCGGCATAATATTCCATGGTGTATCAATACTCTGATTTCTTTATCCAGTCCACCTGTGATGGGTACCTAGGTTGGTTCCATGCTTTTACTATTGTGAATAGGGCTGTGATAAGCATGTAGGTATCTTTTTGGCAGAATACTTTATGCTCCTTTGGGTATGTTCCAGGTAGTGGGGTTGCTGTGTCAAATAGTAAATCAAATTTTTAGTTTTTTGAGAAATCTTCAAACCACTTTCCACAGGGACTGAACTAACTTACATTCCCATGAGTGTTCTCTCTTCTCTGAAACCTAGCCAACACTTGTTGTTTTTTTGACTTATTGATAATAGCCGTTCTGATGGGTGTCAGATGTAGTTCTCATAGAGACCTTTCACCTCCTTGGTTAGATGCATTCCCAGGTATTTTTGTTGTTTGTTTTCTGCGTGTTTGTTTGGCTATTGTACATGGTATTGTGCCCTTGATTTGGTACTTGGTTTGAATGCTGTTCGTGTATAGAAATGCCACTGATTTCTGACTGTTAATTTTGATTTTGAGACTTTACTGAAGTCATTTATCAGGTCTAAAAGTTTTCTAGTGGAGTCTTCAGGGTTTTCTAGATGTAGATCATATTGTCTGTGAAAAGAGGTAACTTGACTTCTTCTATTTCTATTTGGATACCTTTTATTTCTTTCTCTTGTCTGATTGCTCTGGCTAGGACTTCTAGCACTATTTTAAATAAGAGCGGTAAGAGTACCACTTGTCTGGTTCCAGTTCTTAGGGGAATGCTTCCAAATTCTGCCCATTTAGTATGATGTTGGCTGTGGGTTTGTGATAGATGGTGCTTATTATTTTGAGTTATGTTTCTTTGATGCCTAGATGATTGAGGGTTGCTATCATGAAAGGATGTTGGATTTTATCAAATGGTTTTTCTAAATATGTTGAGATGATCATGTGTCTATTAGGTTCAATTGGTCACATGGAATTTAAGTCCAGAATTTCTTTGTTACCTTCCTGACTTGATGATCTTCTAAAGCTATTAATGGGATGTTGACACTTCCCATTATTATTATGTGTCTGTCTAAGTCATCTTTTAAGTAGCAATTGTGTTATAAATATGGGTGCTCCAGTGTTGAGTATGCATATATTTAGCATAAATAAGACTTCTTGTTGGATTAGCTTTTTATACTTATGTATGCTCTTCTTTGTCCCTTTTTACCATTGTTGCTTTAAAGTCCGTTTTACCTGATATAAAACTAGCAATCCCTGCTCTTTTTTGTTTTCCATTTGTGTGATAGATCTTTCTCAATTCCTTTACCATGAGCCTGTGGGTGTCATTAGCAGTGAGATGGGTCTCCTGAAGACAGAAGAAGGATGAGTCTTGTTATTTTAATTTTGGAAAGCAGGATTTATTGAGAGAACAGAAGAACTCCCAGAGTGGGAGGGGACAGAGGGGACTGCCCTGTTTTTGTTTTTGTTGTTGTTGTTGATTTTTAAAATCCAATTTGTCACTCTATGTCTTTTAAGTGAAGGATATTCAGACGATTGACATTTGAGATTAATGTGGATATGTGAGGTTTTGTTCTTGTCATAGTGTTTTAAATTCAGAGCTTTGTATTACTCGTTTTGTGGTTAATTTATATGGTCCGTGGGCTGTGTGCCTGTGTGTGATTTTGTGTTAGTCAGTATTGTTCTTTTGTTTCCATGTTTAGAACTCCCTTAAGCATCTCTTGTAGGATTGGTCTGGTGATGATGAATTTCTCTAATATTTGCTTGTCTGGGAAAGACCTTATTTCTCTTTTGTTTATGAAGCTTATTTTAGTGGGGTAAGAAACGCTTGCCTGGTATTTACTTTCTTTAAGAATACTAAAAATGGGCCCCCGATCTCTTCTAGTTTGTAGGGTTTCTGCTGAGAGTTTCACTATATTCTGATGGGTCTTTCTTGGTAGGTGGTCTTTTGCTCTACCTGCCTATAATATTTTTTCTTTAGTTTTGATCTAGGATAGTCTAATGACTATGTGCCTTGGGGATGGTTGTCTTGTGTGACATCTTGCAGTTTTCTGAACTTCTTGTATCTGCATATTGGCCTCTCTAGCAAGATTAGAAACATTTTCTTGCATTATGTCCTGCAATACTTTTTTTCCAGATTGCTTCCATCCTCTTCTTCTCTCTCAGGAATGCCAATCAGTCATTCATCAGGTCTCTACGAAATCTCATACTTCTCAAAGCTTTTGCTCACTTTCCTTTTGATTTTTTAAAAAATTATGTCTGACTGGATTGATTTGAAAAATTGGTGCTTAAGCTCTGAAATTCTTTCTTCTGCTTGGTCTAGTCTGTTGTTTAGGATTGCAACTATATTTTGGTATTTCTGAAGTTAATTCTTCAATTCCGGAAGTTCGATGTGGTCCTTTCTTAGCACAACCATGTCAGCTTTCAATTCTCGGTTTGCCTTCTTGGTCTGTTTTGGGTTTCCACATCTTGGATCTCATTGAGTTTCTTGACTGCCTGTATTCTGAATTCTCTACCAGTCATTTTGGACATTTCATTCTGGTTAGGATTCATTGCTGGTGAGATCTCCTGTAAGTGTCAAAACACTTTGACTTTTGGTATTGCTGGAGCTCTTGCACTGGTTTCTTCTCATCTGGGGAAGCTGATTTTTTAAAAAAATTTAACTAACATTGGTATGGGGCTATTTAGGATTTTCTTTTTCTCCTTGTGGGTATGGCTGTAGTGTATGTTGTGTATGGTCTATTGGCTTTGTTTAGTGCCCCGGCTCCCTGGACCACAGGTGATGGGGTTGGCGGGGGGAGTGACAGTGGCAGCAACTGGGAGAAGCCTAAAGTGACTTGTGGAGGTTGTGTCCATAAAGGAATGCTGAGTTACAGCTACAGTGTTCAGGTGGGAGGGGGCAGTTGCACTGCCCCAGGGGTCCTGTCAGGAAAGATGGGCGGCCCCACCTGGTTGGAAGCTGCAGGGACAAGGGTCTGTGTTAATCGACCTTTGCATGTGTGGACTCGCTCCATCTCTCTACCCCCTCTCTCACCTGCAGACGCCAGGGTCCCCTCCTGACCAGAAGCCACGGAGATTCCCTCTCTGGCCCACATTTAGCTGGAGTGGAGGCAGCGGTGTGGAGACTGGGAAGGGCCCAGCAGCAACTGCTGACAGTCGAGCCCTCAGAGGAATGCTAGGCTACTGTGGCAGTATCCAGGAGGGGCAAAATGACTGAGCACCTGCTATTTAGAAGCTGCCCGAACGGGGACCTGTCCTGTGAATGCACGGACTGGCCGGTTCTCTCTGCTCTCTCCATGAGTGTCAGAGGCCTTGCCAGGCTAGAAGACAGGGATGTTCCTTACCTCCCTGTTCCCTCCCTGACTCACGTGTGGCGGGGGCAGAGGCAGTGGTGACAGGGTCTGTGAGAGGCTTATTGGCTACTTCGACAAGCTGGCGACCTCCTGGAGTTAAGCTTTGGCTGTGGCATTCAGGTAGGCAGTTGTGGTGGAGGCAGAATGACCTTGGTAGGGAACAGTGGAAGCAGGGTGGGAGGGCACACGTGCAGCGCAGTTCATGGCTGCCATATCCCCCAAGAACGCCTGGCCTTCTTTGAAAGCAGCAGCAGCTGGACTGGACCTGTCAGGGAGAAAGAGTCTGCTGGGTTCCCTGGGGGCTGCTGGGTTCTCCAGGTGACTTTCTGCAACCAGCTGTGAGCGGGACTTCAGGGGGGCTTTCCCATGATAAGAGTTGCAGTGGTCCGTGGGGGATGCATGGAATCCCTGGGGTTCTCTCAGCACTCAGTTAATCAGTCACTCCCAGTGTGGGGGATTCTCGCCTGGTTCTACCCTGGGACTAGCTCTTCAGGTTGCCCGGCCTGTTCCCCTTCGCTCTCCATGATTCCTGTCACTTCTCTGATGAACTTCAGCGTACTCCTCCAGATGATATACTGAAGAGTTAATATTTATACCCTATTTCATACCTTCTCCACAAGGTAGGTGAGCTGATTCAAGTCAGTCATCTCGAACTGGAACCTGTTCATGATTTTTGGAGCAGAGAAAATATTTCTTCTATAGTCATGTTTATTTTATTTATTTATTTATTTATTGAGTTGGAGTCTCACTCCATCGCCCAGACTGGAGTGCAGTGGTCGTTCCCGGCCACTGCAGCCTCAACCTGCTGGTCTCTGACCAGCCTTCCAAGTAACTGGAACTACAGGCGCGCACTACCATGCCCGGCTGATTTTTTTGATTTCTTGTAGAGATGAGGTCCCAGCAAATTGCCCAGGTGGGTCTCGAACCCACGAGCTCAGGCAATCCACTCACCTCAGCCTCCCAAAGGTGCGGGATTACAGGCTGAGCCACTGAGCCTGGCTTCATTTTTGATTTATTGTAAAGATGAGGTCTCTCCAAGTTGCCCAGGCGGGTCTCAAACCATGGGCTCAGGCAATCCACTCACCTCAGCCTCCCAAGGCACGGGATTGGTCGTGTTTATTTTGCATGGCATACGAGTCTGCCTTTTTGTGTGGTTTCTGCCTCCTCCTTGAAGGATATGAACTCTGTAGTTTAGTACTGTAGCTAGAGAAAACTTCAAATTTTTCTACTTGAAAATTTTCCATCTGTGTTTTAAAATCTTATCCAAATAGGGCCTAGAAATCTTATCACAAATGTCCACAATACAAGATACTAGTGAGGTATGATATAAAGAATGTGCAAGAGTAGTTTTTTCCTCCTGTTGAAATCTAAAAATTACTTTTTGGCAACTTTTTTGGGGGAAAAAATGTTAGTTAAGATTAGTTTACCTTTTATGAGATTACTTTTTCTTTCCATTTTATCCATTTTAAAAACAACCTCATGAGGTAACCAAAATAAATTTCTGTTAAATAACAGGCTTGAACCAAATTTTGATGTACTTTTTAAAAAAAGTAGACTAGGTATATTTAATTTAAATAAAGATTGTGTACTATTTAATTTCCATACTGGCAACAGGAAATTTGACTATGTTGAATAGTAAAGATACTTAAATCATAAGCCAAAGTCACATGACTCAAAATATAGCCCAAGACACAATTTTATGCAAGACTTTGAAAAAACATTTTCTCCTTTTTTTGGGGGGGGGGCTTCTTATTATTTGGTTGACTAAGATGTGATTAGACTCAAAATAGGCCCAGTATTATAACATTATTATACACATGTATTTCATTCTAGGCTTAGTATTTTTCTCTATAACCTTACAATTCATCTTCAAACATTGTCATATTATATGGTCAGACGTGTAAAATGAACACTAATAAATACTTAAGATAAGACTCAGCCAATGATCTTGGTCTACTGTGCAGTACTACATGGGGCTGAAAGACCTCTAATGACCTCTGTGAACTGAGTTGCTCTGTCACAGTCCATCCCTGTGAGTACTAACATTGGCATACATAATCAGATTGAAAAAAATGATGTTTATCTTTTTCAATCAAGATATATTACAAGCCTGGGTGGGGTGGCTCACACCTGTAATCCCCAGACTTTAGGAAGCCGAGGTGGAAGGATCACTTGAGGCTAGGAATTTGAGGGTGCACCCATTCTATGATCATGCCATCACTGCACTCCAGCCTGGGTCACAGAGCAAGACCTTGTCTCTAAAAATAAATAAACAAACAAACAAGTAAATAAAAAGATGTATTACAAAACTCAGAGCACTGTGATAACATGGAACCCATTTGAGAAGTCCTGCTCCAAGAGTTACTATGAGTTAATGATACATGCAAAACTCTCAGAAGCATATTTGGTGTGGAGTGGCAGCTATTGGTGTACAGGGAACAAAGGAACTTTCAACAAGAAGGAGATTAGCATTAAAACCAAAAGCTATAATACAGTATCGTCATTGTCTTAATCAAGGCATTTCAAAGCTCTCTGAGAAGCATCACCAAAGTGCTCTAGGGTAGGGATCCCCAAACTCTGGGCCCGGATCTCTACCAGGTCAGTGGCCTGTTAGGCACCAAGCTGCACAGCAGGAGGTGTGTTGCCAGGTCTTTAAGAGAATCTAATAACTGAGGTGGTGATGCTTGGGTTAGGGAGTGGCTGCAGTACAGATGAACACTAGCAGTGAGGTTTGACATCTACCACCCAACTTCCCATTCCTCCAACCCCTCACAATCCCGCATTCGTGAAAAAATTGTCTTCCACAAAACCAGTTCCTGCCAAAAAGGTTGGGGAGCACTGCTCTAGGGTGTTAACAAATGCTTGTCATCAAGTAGATGGTGTTTGGCAGAAATTTGGAGAATGATGAGGTGTTTTCTGGGCAGACATTGGAGAAAGGATGCACTAGACAGAGAAATTGGGTGAGTAGTTCCATCGCACATACAACAGATGAGCATCAGCAAAGGAAAAAGTGGGAAGAAAATGCATGCATTATGTTTCTGTTTAGTTCTAAATTGACACTGGTAGTTATTTTCACATGCATTTTTGCCTTGATCAGAATTGTTGAAATTTAAAAGTATTTGCTAAGATTAACTCTCTGATGTAAACTAGACAGTTGGTAAAATCCAAACAAATGTTAGCTTACTAATGGCCACAATCAGAGCAGAAGTGTGTACTTAATGACATTTGGTTTGGAGAAAAGACAAGCAGGAACACAATAAGTTTATGCTTATTGTTCTTCCCAGCTCTAGACTTAAAATGGTATTCAATAATTTGCTGGAAAACACAGAAACGTAAAGTTTGTGGAAGTGATACATTCTAATACTATTTCAGGAAATGCATTATCATGTTACAACGTTTCTATTGAACTTTCAAAAACACTTTATACTGAACAAACTTGATGCTATTTCAAGCGCAACTTGTTGGGATTTGAAAGCAAATCTTAGCTCTTGAGAAGAATGAGAGCCGATTTAAGGAGGTGTGGAGAGAATGTTGAACTGAATCCAAAAATCTCTGTCAATGTATTTTGAAAGAAATAATTCAGCATTGTTTTAAAATTACGATTTCAAAAATGGGGAATAAAAATTGGCATGTTTCACTCCCATATGATGCAGACGTGGCCAAAATTGTCCTTCACTCTTCGAGGGTTTTTTTTTTCTTTCTTTCTTTTTTCTTAACATCTTAAAGTGAAAACTCTGCTGCTGCCTTTAGCTTGCCAGCTCTTTTGGGAGAGTCCTTACTCTGGTGAGAGAACAAGAAAAGAGACACCGTGAAATCCACACGAGAGAAAGTGGGACCCCAGGGACCTGGGGCCGAAGCGAGAGTGCCCCCTTCCCTGCCATCTTCTCGTCACCTGCGGGGGTACCAGCCCTGTGTCCAGTGGCACCACGATGGCCCTCATCCAAACCCAGGGAAAGCACGGCAAACCAGGAGTTTCTGGGGCCATCCAAAGGAAATCAGTGACGTGGAGCACGAGAAGAGGGACAAGAGATGTCTGGGAATGGTCATTCTCTGGCTTCCCACAGATTACTCATTTGGTCCAAAGCCCCGAGGACCCCATTGCAAAACAAAGCAAAACAAAACAACAACAACAAAACACTGCACCAGGAAGAGGAGGAGGAGAAGGGAATAAGCACAGGGTGGGAAAAGACAGGCGATGGGAGATGGGAACGGAGGCCAGAGGAGGCTGGAGGAACAGGGCAAACGGCCGCCGCATCTCGCCAAGACCACGGTTGGCTCGGAGCACGCTCCGCCCCCAGATGGCGCTGTGTAGCCAGCAAGCGGCAGGCGGATCCATCACGCGTGGCCCAGAAGCTCAGCTTCGCCCTGGGTGCCTGGGTCTGTCCGGGGCTGGGCTGAGTCCGCTCCCACAGCCAGCGCCCGAGGAATGAGGGCGCGCTCCTAGTGGCTGCCCTTGGTCCTTTCTTCCCCTCCACTCCCGCGCTGCCTCTCATCCGGGCGTGCTCCAGGGCTGGGTGCCCTCTGTACCTGTGTGGGGCATCTCATGGGTGCCGGTGACAAGCCTGTGAGACAGGCCGCCTCATCTCTGTTTGGTGGGTGAAGATGCAGACTCGTTAAGGGAAACTGCTGCGGGAGGGAGGGCACACCCCATCACGAAGGGTACCTGCATGATCAGTGTTTGTATACCTGACCCTGAATGGCACCCCCCATCGTTATGATAAATAAATAAATGGAAGAAAAAAGAAAATAGAGACTCGGAAATAGGACACGAGTGGCCCAAGGACTCTCAACCCGAAGTTCAGCAGCTGGCGCCAAGGCTTAAATCCGGAGATGTGGGACTGCAAAGTCTATGAGCCTGATGGTGGGAAATCGCCCCAGGGCCCTCTCTGTGAGTCTCTGAGCCTGGTTGGTGTCGTCTCTCCTGTGCCTTATCCAAAAGCCAGCCTGTGGTCCTTGGGGCCCTTCCGCCAATCAATAGTCTCCATTCAGCGAAGATCATGCTGTGTATAGAGCCCTGCTCTGCACCCGGCGGCAGTGAAAGTCACAGGTGGTCTCCAGGGAAGGGGACGGGCTGCTGGAAGTCGTTACTTCCTCCAGGAGGAGCCCAAGGTGAGTGTCTCGCTCACTGGTTTTCCGGGTGGCCCAGCTGGGTGTGAGTGGCCGGAGACAGGGAGGGAGGAGGAGAGGGGAGACATGGAAGAACCCAAATCATCTAAACCACCATTTCTGTCTTCTGACAAGAAAGATTTTATTTTCCATTGCAAGTTACGCTTCTCAAGGCACGTGGAATCAACAGGCAAAGGATCTAAGAAATAAATCCTATTCTCAGAGAATTAGTAATTAGGAACTAAATTGTACAAAACTCAAAATAAAAAGTACGAGTCAACATTATTTAGGTGGTGATAATAATCTTTGAAACAGAAAGCACCGCCGTTTGAGTCCATGTTCTAATTTATTTGACATTGGGGGAAGGTGAAAAGGAAGAGACATAAAGAGGAAACAGAAGCAGAGGAATGATGAAATAGAAGGGAAATGAAAAAGGACCCCAAATAGTTTCACGGCATGGATCCCACCTGGGCACTTGTGTCTTTCCTCATCACTCTTTGACCTCTCTCTGTTTGCCCATTTCTCCTTTGTGTCTCCATGCCTTTTCTCTCTGTGCACAGATTTGCGAGTGAATAGGGAAGAAGAAAATAGAATGGTAATTTTCACTGCATTGAAAAAATGATGGATCAGTCAATTATCAACTCAGGCAACAAAATAAAATGAAGATCATGGTAGCCTGGACTAAGCACTTTAAAAAATATATACAGAGCAGTAGAGTGAGATTTTTCGTAGTTGAGTAGATGCAGAAAAGAGGAAAGAGGGTTGTGATGCTGACATCCGTGATGACAAAAAGATGCCTTTAAAAAAGTCTTTATGTACCTGGTACTGACTTCAGCAACTGGCAAGTTACAGAAGAGAAGAAAGAAGAAAGAGTTCAGGGAAAAGCAGAAAGGAGATGATATGTTATGAATGTGTTTTCTTACCTTTAAGTTCCTCAGGACTCATCAAAACAAAGGACAACCTCATTTTCCATAAAAAAAGAATTGCTTCTGTTACATCTGGTAAATCCATCTGTTGTTGGAGTAGGTACAGCCAAGTGTGCAGAGAAATGGCCTTCTCTAGGCTTCTCTGTAAACTGTCTGGGTTTTATCAGTGGCCTTGACTTCATAAAATATAGTAGTGTAAGAGGCAGGCATCCAAGTGGGTTAGCTTCCAACTGTCAGGACATGCATAGACAAAACCCCTTGAGTCAAACAGCTGTGACCCATGAATAGGAGGCCTTCAAAATCTATTTGGTTAGAGTGTTAAGATCAAGCAAGAAAACAGTTAACTTTAAGTGTCAATGCTATTGCAACCTCAGTGAGATTTTATCTGTGGAATGAATGATTAGGGGAGACCAAATTTATTGTCATTCAGAGGAAGTATTTATAAACTTGGCAGAGCCACATGTGACAGTAGAACAAAGACTGCCAAAGAGGTTCATAAATTGAGATGAATTATCTGCACGTATTTTCCACTGCATACATATGGTTATATATACACCGAGCGGCTCAAGCTCAGGATTGAATTGCCTCGCACAAATGCTGATGCTGTCTTCTTTGTGGGCATGGGGTAGGGTGGGGAGCTTGAATCTGTGTCAGAGTTAAAATTGGGATAGAGAAGAAAGGATGCTCTGAGGATGAAACTGTGTAGTTGGGGAGGGATGAAAGGAAGCAGAAGACTGCAATGAGGGAAGTTGGAGGGGGAAGTGCATAGAAGACCCTTCGTGATAAACTGCGTCAAGGGGAAGGAAAACTATGAGTGTTAAGTTGGGGGGAAAGGTTTGGGAGGGGCTAAATCTGATGTGGGCAACGATACCAGGGAAAGACTAATAGCACAGAGGGAGAAGATTCAGTAGCGTGAAGAATGCTTATGGCCAGTAAAGCACATGGGCCAAATCTGACCCGCAGCCCAATTTGCTAATAAAGTTTTATTTGACCAGTAACGCTCATTTGTTTATTAATTTCTTTCTTTATTTTTTTGAGTCGGAGTCTCACTCTGTCACTCAGACTGGAGTGCAGTGACCGCTCCTGGCCACTGCAGCCTCGACCCGCTGGGCTCCAGCGATCCTTCCGCTTCAGCCCACGCCTGGCTAATTTTTGATTTATCGTAGAGATGAGGTCTCGCCAAGTTGCCCAGGCTGGTCTTGAACCCGCGGGCTCAGGCAATCCACTCACAGCCTCCCAAAGCGCTGGGATTACAGGCTGAGCCACCGAGCCCAGCCTGTTTACTAATTTCTTATGGTTGTTTTCATACTGCAATAGCAGCATTGTGTTATTTGTAACAGAGACTGTATAACTCTCAAAGCCTAAACTACATACTATCTGGTCCTTTATAGAGAAACTTCACTGAAGTTTTGCTGGTTCCTGGCCTTGATGATGGAGTGTACACCTTTCTGTGCCGCTCAAACACTGCTGCTCTCTGCCAGGGTTTATTTGAGGTAGTGGCAAAGCCAGCTTCTACGATACATGGCATCTATTTATATTTATTTTGCATATGCTTTAAAGCATCGCCAGATTACTTTTGGGAAAGTGAATGTATATGGTTATGTCATCAAAAAATAAATAACAGGAACTGTACACGTACAGGGAGAATGCCATGTGAAGAGGAAGGTAGGGATTGGTGATGCTTGTACGAGCCAAGAAACACCGTGGATTGTCAACAAGCCACCAGAAGCTAGGCGAGAGGCCTGGAACAGATTATTTCCCTCAGAACCCTCAGAAGGAATTAGCCCTGCCACCACCTTAATCTCGTATGACTAGCCTTCAGGCTGTGAGACCATAGATTTCTGTTGTTTAAGCCACCCAGTTTCTGTTACTTTGTTACAGCAGCTCCAGGAAACGAACACACACACACACACACACACACACACACACACACACACACACATAGCCTTTCTTTGTGGGCATGGACTATTTCCCAAGGGACCACCTTCTTTCCCATATGGACACTTATGAAGGGGGACACCCCCCAAAACAGAATTTATTTATTTTAAAAATTGTGTATTTATTCTTACATGTTTAAACCTTAGTCACCTTCAAAATACTCTCTGTTTGATGCAATACGCCTATCGAGATGCTTTTTCCACTGCTTGGTACAGCTTTTTGTTTTTTTAATTTTAAAGATGTGGTGTACAATTCAGGATTAGGTAGACAAGGGGTCATCGTACAGGTAAAGTTTGGGCCTCCCTTTGATCCCCCACGTCGCCTGGTTTGAGATCAGGTGGACTTACTGATGTTATGTGACCCGACCCCCTAGCAGCAGCCACTACTGTCACTTTCCTTATAATATTATGATAAATGTTCAGGGTTCACCTATGAGTGAGAACATGTCATATTCAACTCTTTGTTTTTATGATAGATCACTAAGTATGATCAACTAAATCCATCCAAGTGGCTGCAAAATCCATAATTTTTTTCTTCTTTATGGCTGTGTAATATTCCATCATGTATACGTACCACATTTTTTTAATCCAGTCCACTTTTGATGGGCAGGACGGTTGGTTCCATGTTTTTGCTGCTGTGACTAATGCTGCAATAAACATGTGTATGCAGGTATAGTTTTTATAGAATGATTTGAGTTTCTCTGGGTATATTCCCAGAAGGGTTGTATGCTCAGAAGGGTTGTATGGAAGGTTGATCTCTAGATCTTTTAGGAATTGCCACACTGTTTTCTGTAGAGGAAGTACTAGTTTACCACCAACAGTGTATAATTGGTTTTTTTTAATTTTAAAGATGTGGGGTACAATTCAGGGTTAACAATACAAATGTTCATTATGCAGGCACTCTTGTTGAGGTGAGCTCCCCCATCCCCTGACAGTTTCCCAAAACTGCCAATCCTGCCCCCCACCTCTCCATTTTTTCAGCTCATCCATTTTGAGGCCTTCTGTGCTTCTGCCATTTTTGTTTCACTTCTTTCACATTGGCAAAACCTTTCCCTTTGAGGACTTTCTTCATCTGGGGAAACAAAACCAAAATTTACTTGGGGCAAGACTGGGTGAAGAGAGGGAGAGTGGGATATGGGGGTCATACTGCTTTTGGTCAAAAACTGCTGAACACTCAGCTCAGTGTGGGCTGGTCTGCTCATAAACCACCCATCATGAAATAGGCAAATGTTGTTGGGAGCCAGCCTTGGAGGCCCGCCTGATTGACAAAGTCTAGGTGCGCTGAGGACCCCCGGCCGCAAAGCGAGCCCGGGAAGCTGAGGCCCTTCTGTCTTCCACCTTTGATGTTTGGTACAGCCGAAGAATTCTGTGCAGTCGTGGAAGAAGAAAATGGCATGTTTATGTGAAGTACTCACAGCTAACCTGGAAATGTCATGGTTCATTTTTCCATTTCCCACTATGCCATTTGGCCTTTTCTAACATATGCAAGGGTTAAACTCGGAAGCACATCAAGAATGCTTTCTTTCACTTGGTTATAAGTTACTAGATATTGCTTAAGTCATAAGTGATATAAGTATATTCACTCCTTATTTGATTTAGAATTATGTAGTTTAGTGTTTAGACATAAGGTTTTTTAGAAGCACAAGTTTATAGTAAGTTCATTATGAATTCATTATAAGTTCTAACACTTATCTAGGAGTTCTGTAGGTGATTTATAACACTGTTTTCTCAGATTTAGGATGAAGATTAATCATTAAGGTTTTTACTTAATTCCATAGTTAAAATTCTAAGTTAACGTTTATAGAGTGGGTTTCCACTGAACTCATAATATACTAATTAGATACTTTTATGATAAATTAACTAAAGACAGAAAGCAAACTTGGGGGCCTGGGAAACATCATTAAAAGCTTCTTTTGAGTTTTCTTTAGAAATAAACACTGCAGGATAAGAGAAAAGTGACAAAGACACCTGGACAAGAGAGGGGATTACAAAACTTTGAAGATCATAGAAGCCCTAGAGAGAAAACTCCTGCTACATGGAGAAATGTGTACTTGGAAACTTTCTTGAGACATTTCGAGAACTGTAATTCGGGACTTTGAACTAAAACTATCATTTTTGACTTTATGATAAAGACGCATTAACTAAAAGTAGACAGTGTTCTTGACTTGTTTGCCGCTTCTAGACCGCTAGATGGTAGTAACTTTTAAAGGATATGTACGTGAAGGAATTTTCTTTGTCTTGTCCCTTTACAAATGGTATAAAAGCTTTTCATTAGCTAACATTAAACGTCACCTGTTCAGCAAGCAGGTGTCCGAGTATATTATTTTTATTTTTCACCTATCCGTCTCTCCTTCAGGAAACCTCACGACCTAGCAGGGGCTAGGGCCCCGCAAAATGTGTTGAAAGAATCTCAAAAAAAAATTTTTTTTTGCTGAACCTGAACACAGTCTCTCACAGCAACACTAGCTGGTACACTGATGTCGATGAGTTCTGAGAATACTCACCTAGCAGGGAGAACCTGTACCACAGTGGGTCCATCCTCCAAAAGATAATTCCATTTTTGGGGAAGGGTCCCTCCTCATATACCAGAATTTATTTCCTG
Source organism: Carlito syrichta (assembly GCF_000164805.1). NCBI lineage: Eukaryota > Metazoa > Chordata > Mammalia > Primates > Tarsiidae > Carlito > Carlito syrichta. Next base: position 137,045 of record NW_007246162.1, read on the forward strand.
TTTAAAAAAATTTTTATTTTAAAGATGTAGGGTACAATTCAGGGTTAGGTATACACATGGTCATTGTACAGGCAAAGTTTAGGCATCACTTTGGTCCCCACATCACCTGGTTTGAGGTCAGGTACCCTTATTGATGAAGTATGCCTCCTCCCTCCCCTGGCAGCTTCCCACTACTACCAATCCCTCTCTCGTAGTAGTATGATAATTGTTCAGGGTCAGCTTATGAGTGAGAACATGCAGTACCAGATCTTTGTTTCTGTGATAGATCACTGAGTATTGCAGACTGTAAATCCATTCAAGTTGCCTTTCCTTTTTTAAAGCAAATTATATTCCACTGTATGTATATACCACATCTTGTTTATCCTCTAATCCATCCATTTGGTGATCACTGGGGTTGTCCCCCCTTTTGTCTATCACGAATAATGCTTCTCTAAACATGGATGTACAAATATCCTTTCAAATCCCTGCTTTCAGTTCTTTTTGGCTTATACCCAAAAGTGAAATTACAGGATTCTATGATAATTCTGAGACTACTTAGAAAAGTCTGGGCACAGAGTTTTAATTTTTTGAAGAACCACTATATTTTTTTTATAGGAGCTGCATTTTACATTCCTACTAGCAACATACAAAGGTTCCAATTCCTCCACATCCTTACAAATATTTGCTATTTTCTTTTCTTTTTTCTTTTTATAATGGCCATCTTAATGAATGTGAAGTGGTATCTCATTGCGGTAAGAGGTACCATTATTATCTGCATTTTTTTCAGATAAGAAAATGAAAGATTGGAAACTTGCCCATAGTCCTATAGCCCACAAATGGCAGAATTGGAATTGAAACCATCAGAAGTCAGAATTGAGTCCATCCTACTTTGGCTCTGTGTTCTTAAAGTCCTACGCCAGGCTACCTGGTGGAGAGCTTGGGGAAAGGAGTCAGAGGCATGAGCAGGTGAGCCTCGAATGGCAACGGGGTTGTAAGAGAATGCAGGGGTCAAATCACAAAGACCCTTGTATTCTTCTCCTGAAAAAGTTTCAGTTCTTCTAAACAGTTTGGGATCGTAAAATGTATAAGGTAATTATATTAATCCAAGGATAAAGAAAAAGAAACATGAGATGAGTTCATTAAAAAAACCAAAACACTCCATTCCTCAGAAATGTAATCAGGATGGCTGTAGGTTAAGACCTAAAGTAAGAAATAAGTTATTTTTTTCCAACAAAGCACAACTGAAAATCACGAAGAATAGTAAGATGTTGGCTTCACATTTTTCCATTTGTACTGAGCAAGAATATTTTGGGGCATCTAATGGAAAATATAAGTTGAAGGGTTAAGAGAGCACTCAACAGGCATCGCTGCAAATCATTCTTCATAGGTTGAGGAATCTGTGCCTGTGCAAAGTTGCCACAGTCCTGGGTGAGTGAGCCAGCAGAAGGAAAGACCACAGATTGAGACTGTTCAGGCATGTCCAGTCAGCGAGTCTGGGGGTGGGAAGGAGAAAGCGATCTTTGCCTGGGAGGGGCTGAGTCTCAGAGGAAGGAAAAAAGATGCTGAGGTCCTGGAGCCCAAGGACAAAGAGTGAAGTTGATTCTGACGGTGTGTGCCCTCACACTGACCTCCAGCCAGCCATCTTCTCCTTTCTCTACCCTTCCTCCAGAGACTTGACTAGAGCCTGGAGAAGCAATGGTGAAGCAGTCATGTTTTATGGCCTTGTAACGGAGGGCGGCCAGGCTGGACAGAGATGTGTTCACAGGTAGAGTCCAGCAGCAATGGTCAGGGACATGCCAGCATGGGAATCCATGTGGGGTCAAACTGGGTGCAGAGGCCTGCGTGCCCTGAGTCCTGACATGTTGGTTCAGGAGGGTCAGTGGGTACCATGGCTGTGACAGGCAGGGAGGAGGTACACTAGGAAGCCATAAAGAACCAAAAAAGATCAGGGTGGGACATGAGTTCTTGCCATTCTGCTGCAGAGACCTGAGTCAGGGAATGTTGTTTATTATGATTACTTTAAGTCAACTGTGGGTCTCTTCATGCGATCCAGAAAGCATGGGTTGAAACAATACATTTTCTCTACTGGGGACACAGAAGCTTTGCATCTGGATCCCTCCTAGAGCTCACCCTAAATGTCTCTCCCTTTGGCTGGTTCTGCTTTGAATCCTTTTCCTAGCATAAGACAGTTATTTTAAGTAGAACTCCTGAGTTCTTTGAGTTGGCCTAGCAAATTATCAAACCTGAGAGGGTAGTAAGAACCCTGAATTTGGAACCAGCTGACCAGAAGAAATTGTGGCCTGGGGACCCTGAGTCTGTGGTTGCTGGGCTGAAGGGGATCACTTGCTAGACTACTGTTACTGCCAGCAATCTAGACCAGCACGGTCACCAAACCCAATGTCCCTCACTAGGGTGACAACCACTGGATTTAAATGCAGAGAAGGAGTAGCCCAGGGTAAAGAAATTAATAGATGGATGTGCAATCAGGAAAATCCAATACAGGAAGTCTCCAACTTACAAATGAGTTCCATTCAAAGAGCGCATTTTAAATCCAACAAAGTTAGCTTAGGTACCCAATTAACACAATTGGCTATATAGTACTGTGTGTATTTAACAGGCTCTACTGACACCTCATGTATAGAAATAATACATTAAACAAATGCAGGTGTTCATAGTTAAAGTTCATAACTTGAAGGTTCTTATGTAGGGAACTTACTGTGTTAGCTAATACTTTGAGAAAGCTTAGTGCAAGAGGTGATATTGTCTCTTAGGTCAATTGTACCAGATGCCTGAAAGGGTGAAGCCATATACTGTAGAGACTACTCCTGCTTTTGGAGCCTGACAAGGTCAAATGGAAGCCTGTAAACCTGAGTGACCTTGTTCTGGGAGACCTTTGGGTCATATGATACGATGAGACTCAACTAATTATTAATGACTGAATAAAACACTAATGACGTGCCACAGTTCGACCTTTGTTTTTCAGGTTCCTTCTGCCATCCTGCAATATGGTATAACACTGGCATTGTTGGTAAGACTCTAATGACTGGTATTAATTGTTCAAAGTCCTGGGAAATTGAGTTAAGCCTCCCATCTCTACTCCACACTGGCTCCTCCAAATTGTAGGCATATATAAGAACCATGGCCAAAGGCTAGGGGTACCGTGTACAGAGCAGAATGAACGTCACCCAAAGAGAAGTCGAGCCTCATCCCTACTTCCTGGGAGGTAGCAAAACCCTTGGGGGTGTCCTGAGTGATTGGAGTGTCTGCCCATCTACTTGGGTCTGAGTCACTTGTCATGCTGCAATAACTTGAATTTATCGCTATCTTTATCTGTATCTAGAATTTTTTAAAGGGAGGTAGAAGGCTGGGAGTGAAAACTCCTTCGACTCCAAAGCAGACCTATTGATTGATGGGAAAAGAAAATGGCTGGTGACTTATTTTGGGTAGAAAGAGGCTCAGTCGGTGTGCTCCTGTGGGTGGTTGGGTGGGTCAAATGGGCCAGGAGATGGTTAGTTGTGGGTGGGGAAAATGGAGACGGTCATTACCACAATCTTTGTCACACAAGAACTGTGCTCTGAGTCACTGGCCCTCTGTGGAAGGCAGACACCCCTCTATGCCTCATCCTAGGCATTGGATCTAGGGGATCCCAGAGCCCCAGAGGTACCAGCTTGGAGGCTCAGGACCTGTGGACATAACCAGTCATCAAGGATGAAGATGGCCAGTGCCCTTCATCTTAGGGGCACTGAGTGAGTTAAGGTCAAGAAGAAAGCAGAGAGGCAGAGGGCCTGTGAGAGGTTTCCCAAGCAAGAAGAGAGGGCAGCGCTGGCATTCCAGGAACTGCAGAAAGGGATGCTGTTTTGTGCCCCAGCTGGTTGAGGCCTCTACTTCTACAATCCTTAAGCAGTACTGCCCCAACAAGCCCCAAGAACTTGACATCTCTGGCCCTCAGTTTCTCCATTTTTAAAATGAGTGAGGTTGGACTGCTTTGGTCTGAGGTTGTCTGGTTTGGTCTCATAGGGCACTGGCCACTCTGCCTGAGAGGTGGGGACCAGAATGAGCAGATGAGGACACTGGATCAGTTCCACTAAGCTGGAGATGGGCTGGGGTGTCCTGTGGACTTGTTGGCTCTGGACAGGACTGGGAGCATCAGATTGGGGTAGGAACTGGCGGAACCAAATAACTCACATCTCCTGTGGGTCCAAGGCCTTTTGGGCATGGGGAGAGAAGAGAGGTTGTGGCTACTGACTTTAAAACCTCCTGAGAAACCACAGAGGTAATTGAGGAAGCACAGGGTGTGTTTTGTAAGGAAGGAGTAAAAGAATGTAAGAAGTTTTTTTTTTAACTTTGGAAAAGAAGAGACTTAGGGAGGATTTCAACAGGGTCTTTAAGACCAAAAAGCAGGAGGGAAATGCTTCTTATCTATCCCATGGCAAAACCAAAGAGAAATTAATTAACTTCACTGCTGGGGCGTCTTGGGTCACCCATAAGAAGAGCTTACATATGAGAAAGAGGCCACTGATGAGAATTGGGTGTGGGAGGTGGAGGTGTGGGAAATAAACCCCAGAAAGCAGCATCTATCGAATCATGACAATAACAGCAGCTATCACCGATTACGCATCCCGGCCCGTCTTGTACTATCCTGCTGAATTATATGTCACTCTCATAGTCCAGGAGCACCTACTATGCTCTAGGCACTGTGCTAGGCTCCAGGGCTGCAATGATGAGCAAACTAGAAAAATTTCCACAGTGCCCTGGGTGGGGTGGGGTGGGGTGGGAGCTCAGGCTGGTGGGTGAGTCAGAAATAAATGAAGCATGGAAATGTATCATTGCAACGCACACAAGAATGGATGGATGCCATGAGAATGTCAACAGGCACATCTAATGGGATCTGAGATGTTAGGAAGGCTCACCCCCTCTATCGTTGAGTTTTCTTATTCACATTTCACTGAGGAGAAAACTGGGGCCCAATGAGGTGAAGTCACTTGCCTAAGATTGCTTTAATGGGCAGAGGGGAGGTTCATAGGTCTGTCTGATTTGAGAGGTTTTCCTTTCAACTACCGGACTTTAGAAACATCCCAGCAGAGGCTGCAAAAAGGATAAGTTGGTCTGTTTTCTCCTGTATGATTTGCAGACCTTCCACTCCTTGACACTTTTCCTGCCCTGTTTTGGAGTGGATACCTGGAAGTCCCCTCTCCAAATTCCCTGAGACTGTCAGATCTTTCTCCCAGCCTGGTCCTCCTAGACCTACATGCCCCTGCCAGGAGCACACAGCCCTTTCCCCCAGCCCTGCCAGGTTGCAGGTCTCCCAGGATCCAGTGTCGCCTGTGAGCATCCCCGTGTCAGGCCTGCTAAGAGCAGACAGCATGGCTGTGTGTGTGAGTGTTTGCATGCCTGTGTACTTGGAGGTGCTTACGAAGAGCTGGGTTATAAGAAAACATGCAAACGCTGGTGTGCGTCCCTGTAGAGGTGTGCATCTGCTCAAGCATGTGGTGGTCATTCATGTTGGTGCCATGAGTTTGTGTTTGTGAGTAGGAGAGACAGCTCAGACTGTGGGCCTGTGAGGGAAGGGACACAGGCAGGAGACTTGGGGGCCCATGGAAAGAAACACAAAGAGGGAAGCTGGTTCCTGAGCAGAGAGAAAACTCCATATTCCTTTTATGGGGCCTTGGACTGTGCTTTGGAATGTGCTGGGAGAGGTGGCCATGAAATGGAGAGCAGTAGCTGTTGGGAGATCATCCTGGGAGTGTGAGCCACTGCCATTCTGATGCTGGAGAGCCCTGAGGTGTGCCCTTCCTAGGCCAAGTTATAGCCCAGGATACAGGTCATCTGGCTGCCCAGATGGGTGACCCTGATCTGATTCTTTAGTTCCCAGGACTCATAGAGCAACAAATTATCGGATGCTCACCTTGTCTTATTTAGTTCTAGGGACACCTGTCAGGTATAGATTATTGTACCAGTTATATAGATGAGGAGAGAGAGGATCAGAGAGGTTAATTAACTTGCCCAAGGACACACAAGTCAGTCCGTGACAGGGTTTTGAATTCAGGTATTTGTTGGTCCTAAAAGTCTATGAGTTTTCCAAATTCTGCTCTATCGACTCTTCCTTGTTTCATAGACAAAGCTTGCAGAAGTGAAACAACCTGGGAGGGAGCATTTAGCTGCTGAGTGTCAGAGAAGGGACTGCACAATGACCCCTCACCCTCCATGTTATTCCCCTTTCTCCTTTTATTTAGTTTATCACGTGTGGCATCTGATTCCTGCTCTGGGAAAGGAGAGCTGGGATGCCAGGAGCCTAAGCCTGACGTGGATGTTCCTCGCAGAGAGACCCCCATCCAGTGAACCACAGCAAGCTAGGCCACTGGGTCTCTCAAGGCTGTGGCAGGGCAGGGAAAGGAGTTGCTCTTCTCAAGCAGACCTATGTTTGGGGAGAAAAAGAAGGAGGAAAAAACCGTGCTCTCGGATCCCTTCCCTTGCCCTGGGAGGGATTCTTCAGGCCTGGACTATTGCCTCTCCAGAAATAAATGGCCCCAGAGGAGATACCTGTAGCTGAGTCAAATGCTTGTGAGGATGGGAAGTCCAAAAGACCATGTCTGGCCAGCAGGGCCTAGCAGGGTTGTCTGGTGGGCATTAGGCCCTGGTGAAGAGAGTGACACGTACAAGCCAGATTGGCTTGTCTCCAGGAGCCATTTTCTTTCTTACCAAACACTGAGTTGAAAGCCAGGATGAGACATTGGAAGCCCCAGAAGGCAGGCTCCCTGAGATGAAGGTAACTCACAATGCCAGGCTGGAGGTATTGCTGGGAGTTAAGTGAAGGCAGAAATGGCCATCAAAGCTCCAAAGGAGGAGACATCCTAGTGCCACACCATCCAACAGAAGCATAATGCAAAGCACATGTGGAGTTTTAACTTTTCTAGTAGTTAGGTTAAAGAAGTATAAAAAGAGCATGTAATCCTCTATAAAGAAAATCGACTCAGACTAACAGTGGACTTCCTAGGAGGAAACTACAAGCCAGAAGAAATTGGCCAACCTCCTTAAAGAAAAAAATTGCCACCAATAATTTTATATCCTGCCAAATTAAACTTCATAAATGAAGGAGAAAAGAAGTTTGTCCCAGACAAACATCAAAGGAATTTGTCATCACTAGACCAGCCCTACAAGAAATGCTCAATGAAGTCCTAAACACAGAAACAAAATGACAATACTCACCATCATAAAAGGTACATAAGTACACAGTTAACAGATCCTATAAGGCAATTACACAATTGAAACCCCAAGGCAACTAGCTAACAATAACACGGTGACAAGAACAAAACCCCACATATCAATATTAACCTTGAACATAAATGCCCTAAATGCTCCACTTAAAAGATACAGCGTAACAAATTGGATTTTTTAAAAAGACAAGACCTACCCACCTGCTGCCTAGAAGAGACTCACCTACTGGTTAAAGACAGCTTCAGACTCAAAGTAAATGAGTGAAAAAGTTATATCATGCACACGAAAACAAAAGTGAGTAGGAGTAGCCATCCTCCTATCTGATAAAATAGACTTTAAAAGGAAAAAAAAAAGACAAAGAAGGGCATTATATGATGACAAAGGGTATAATACAACAAGAAAATTTAATTATCCTAAATATATGTTCTCAACATCTGAGCACCCAGATTCATAAAACAAATAATACTTGACATAAGAAAACATACTGATAGCAATACAATAATAATGGGGGACTTCAACACCCCCACTGATATTACTAGACAGATCATCAAGGCAGAAAATAAACAAAAGAACTCTGGGCTTAGGTTGGACTATAGACCAAATAAAGCTAATAGACATCTGCAGAACACTCTATATAACAACCACAGAATATGCATTCTTCTAATTTCCACATGGAGTATTCTCCAAAATTGATCTATGCTTAGCTTTAAAGCAAGACTCAATAGCCTTAAGAAAAAAAAAAAAATTATGCCAAGTATCTTCTTGGACCACAGTGGAATAAACTTAGAAAACAATACTAAGAGAAACTCTCAAAACCACACAACTACATGGATACTAAACAACTTGCTCCTGAATAACTCTTGAGTAAACAGCAACATTAAGGCAGAAGCTTTAAAAGGATTTGAAACAATGAAGATACAGACACAGCATAACAAGATCTGGTGGATACAACAAAAGTAGTGTGAAGAGTTTATAGCATGAAATGCCTGCATCAAAAAGATAGAAATACCTTAAATCAACAACTTAAACACCTCAAGGAACGAGAAAAACAAGACCAATCCAAACCCAAAGCTAGCAAGAGAAAAGAAATAACAAAGATCAGAGCAGAACTAAATAAGATTGAGACAAAAAAAAAAAAATACAAAAGATGAATGAATTAAAAAGTTGGTCCTTTGAAAGTATAAACAAAAGTGTCAGATCACTAACTAGATTAACCAAGAAAAAAGAGAGAAGACTCATATAAACATAATCAGAAATTCTAAAAATGACATTACAACTGTTACCACAGAAATTCAAAAGATGATCAGAGACTGCTATGAACACCTTTATGGCAACAAACTAGAAAACCTAGAGGAAATTGAGAAATTCCCACAAACACAACCTATCAAGATTGAACTGGGAAGAACTAGAACCCTGGACAGACCAATAATGAGCAATGAAATTGAATCAGTAATAAAAATCTCCCCTCACTTCTCCTCCCTCCCCCACAAAAAAGCCCAAGACTGGATATATTCATAGCTGAATTTTACCAGATGTACAAAGAAGAGCTGGTGCCCATCTTACTGAAATAATCCCAAAAAATCAAAAGGGAGGGACTACTCCCCTACTCATTCTATGAAACCAGTGATACCATTTTGATGCTAAAATTAAGCAAAGATAAACTACAACAACAACAAAAAAGAAAACTACTGGTAATATCCCTGATGAACATAGATGTAAAAATCCTCAAAAAATACCCACAAACCTAATTCAATAGCACATCAAAAAGATAATCTGTCATAATCAAGTAGGTTTCATTATAAGGATGCAAAGATGCTTCAACATCTGCAACTTAATAAATGTGATTCACCACATAAAAAGAATTAAGAACAATAATTATATGATCATCTCAATAAATGCAAAAAAGGTATTTGATGAAATCCAACATCCCTTCCTGATAAAAACCCTCAACAATCTAGGTATTGAGGGAACGTACCTCAGAAGAATCAGTTCCATATATGACAAATCCACAATCAACATCATACTTAATGGGCAAAAGTTGAAAGCATTCCCCTTAAGAACGGAAACAAGACAAGGATGACCACTCTCAGCACTCTTAGAGTGATCAGGCAAGAAAAAATAAATAAAAGGCATCCAAATTGACAAACATGGAGTCAAACTTCCTCTGTTTGCTGATGAAATGACTGTATGTGTGGAAAGCCCTAAAAACTACTCCAAAAGACTCCTAGACTTGATAAATGACTTCAGTAAAGTTTCATAGTACAAAATCAAAGTACAAAACTCAGTGGCATTTCTTTACATCAATAATGTTCAACTGATAACCAAATCAAGAGCTCAATCTCATTTACAATAGTCACAATAAATCAAATGCCTAGGAATGCACTAACTAAAGAGGTGAAATATCTCTACAAGAAAAACTACAAAACACAGAGAAAAGAAATACATGACACAAATGAAAGACTATCCCATGTTCATGGATTGGAAGAATCAATATCATTAAATTAAACATACTGCCCAAAACAATCTACAGATTCAATACCAACAACATTTCAGATTACCAACAACATTTTTCAGAATTAGGGAAAAGATTACTAAAGTTCATGTGGAAACAAAATAAAACCCATGATAGCCAAAGCACTCCAAAGTAAATAGAACAAATATGGAGGCATCACATTGCCTGAGTTCAAATTATACTACAAGGCTACAGTAAGTAAAATAGTATGGTTCTAGTACAACAAAAGACAGGTGGATCAGTGGAACAGAATAGAGAACCCAGAAAGAAAGCCATACACCTACAACCAGTTGATCTTTAATAAAGCCAACAAAAATAAACAATGAGGAAGGACACCCTATTCAATAAATGGTGCTGGGAAATTGGCTAGCCATATGCAGAAGAATGAAAATGGACTTCTGTCTCTCACCATATGCAAAAAATTCAAGATGAATTAAAGGCTTAATTACAAGACTTGAAACTATAAAAATACTTTCTAGATCTCTCTGTTGAAAATAAAAATAAAAGAGACTATTCTAATGTAAAAAAAATATTAACAGTGTTTTAAAGCAGTTTTAGGTTCACAGCAAAATTGAATGGAAAGAACAGCATTCCTACATACCCCTTCCCTTCCCCTCCTATAATCTGCCTCCCATAAAAATCCCACATCAGTGTGGTAAATTTGTTACAACTAACAATTTTATGTTGACACATAATTACCATCCCTAAGTTCATAGTTTACATTAGGGTTTACTCTTTGTGTTGTACATTCTATGTGTTTTGACACATGTATAATGACAGACATCCACCACTATAGTTTCATATAGAAGAGTTTGATGGCCTTAAACATTCTCTGAGCTCCACCTATTCATCCCTCTGTCCTCCTAAACACCTACCAACCATGGATCTTTTTTACTTTCTTCATAGTTTTTCCTTTTCCAGAATGTTCTAGAGTTGGAAGCATATACTATATAACCCTTTCAGACTGGCTTTTTCATTTAGTGATATACAGTTGGGTTCTTCTGTGTCTTTTTGTGACTTTATGTCTTTCTTTTTGGCATTGAATAGTATTACATTGTATGAATGTGTCAAAAATTGCTTATTTATTTACCTATTGAATGACATCTTCGTTGTTCTAGGAGTTCTTTATGTATTTTGGATAACAGTTCTTTATCAGATATGTTTGGCAAATATTTTCTCCCAGTCTATGGCTTGTCTTTTCATTCCTTTAGCATGAAATTTCACAGAGAAGTTTTAATTAAGCCTAACTTATTCACTTTTCTTCATAAATAGTGCTTTTTGTGTTGCATCTAAAAAGTCATTGCCAAACCCAAGGTCAGCTAAACTTTTTTCTATGTTATTTTCTAGAGTTTTATAGTTTTGTGTTTTACATGTAGGTCTATAAGTCATTTTGATTTTTGTGAATGATGTAAAGTGTCTAGATTACTTTTTTGTATGTACATATGGATGTCCAGTTGTTCCAGCAGCATTTGTTGAAAAGACTCTCCTGACTCTATTGAATTACTTTTACTCCTTTGTCAAAAATCAACTGGCTATTTTGTGTGGGTCTATTTCTGGGCTCTCTGTTGTGTTCTGTTGATCTGTTTCTTCTTTCACCATTGCCACACTGTCTTACTGTAACTTTAGAAGAAGTCTTGAAGTTGGGTAGGATAGTCCTCTGACTTCATTCTTTTCCTTCAATATTGTGTTGGCTATTCTAGGTCTTTTGGCTCGCCATATAAACTTTTTAATGTTTGTTAGTATCCACAGAATGACTTATTGGGATTTTTATTGGGATTGCATTGAATCTATAGATTAAGTTGGGAAATCGACTAACTTAATACTATTAAGTTTTCCTATTCATGAGTGTGGACTGTCTATGCATTTATTTAGGTCTTCTTCAATTTATTTCATCAGAATTTTACGGTTTTGCTAATACAGATTTAGTCATAGTTTGTTAGATTTTCACCCAAGTATTTCTTTTTGGTGTTAATACCAATGATTGTGTTTTTAATTTCAAATTGCAACTGTTCATTTTAGGTATTTAAGAAAGGAGTTGACTTTTAATCTTGTATCCTACAACCTTGCTACAAGCTCTTATTAGTTCCTTAAGTCTTATTGTTGTTGTTGATTCTTTGGGATTTTCCACATAAATAATCATGTTATCTACAAATAAACATGGTTTTATTTTTTTCTTTCCCCTATCTGCATGTCCCTCTCCTCTCTTATGGCATTAGCTAGGTTTTTAGTATAATGTGAAATAAGAGTGGTGACAGAGGAAATCATTGCCTTGTTCTTGATCTCAGCTGCAAAGCACAGTTTGTCACCGTTAAGTATGATGTTAGTTGTAAGATTTTTGTAGATGTTCATTACCTAGTTTAGGAAGTTTTTTCTCTATTCCTACTTTAGTAAGAGTTTTTTTTAGGATGGGTGTTGGATTTTTTCCATACACTTTTCCTCCATCTATTAATATCATCATGTCATTTTTTTCTTTAGCTTGTTAATGTGATGAATTAATATAATTGATTTTCAAATATTAGACAGTTTTGCATAGCTGGGGTAAATCTCATTTGTGATATATACTTATTACACATTAATGTATTTGATTTGTTTGTTGGGTATTTTTGCATCTATATTAAAAAGATACGTTGGTCTATAACTTCATTTTTGTTTTGTTTTGTTTGTTGAGTTGGAGTCTCATTTTATCACCCAGGCTGGAGAGCAGTGGCACACTCCCGGCCAATGCAGCCTTGACCTGCTGGGCTCTGGTGATCCTTCCACCTCAGCCTTCCAAGTAGCTGGAACTACAGGCACATGCCATCTTGCCTGGCTAATTTTTTGATTTATTGTAGAGGTGAGGTCTCGCCAAGTTGCCCAAGCTGGTCTTGAACCCGTGGGCTCAGGCAATCCTCTCACTTTGGCCTCCCAAAGTGCTGGGATTATAGGCGTGAGTCACCACATCCAGCCTAACTTCATTTTTTAATAATGTTTTTGTCTGGTTTTGATATTAGGGTAATACTGGCTTCATAGATTAAATTAGGAAGTATTCCTTCTGCATCTATATTTTGAAATAGGAGGAGCTTGATATAATTTTTTAGTATAACATCATACCACTTCATGGGTAGTACAAGTACCATACAGCAGAATATGCTTCCAGTCTCATATAACATTGCTGTCATTTATTTCACTTACACAAGAGCTATAATCACTGAATACATTATTACTATTGTTATTTTGAGCAGTGTTATATATTAAATCAATTAAGAATAAAATATTATTGCTTTATTTCTTCTCTAATGTTCTTCCTTTCATTATATAGATTTAAGTTTCTGACATATCATTTTCCTTCTCTCTGAAGAACATTGTTTGATATTTTTTGCAAGGCAAGCGACAAATTGTTTTAATTTTTTTTTTTGCCTGAGAAAGTATTTAGGCTCACCAGAGAACTGAGGTCACAGGGCAAACCACTGCCCCGAAATTGGAAATTTAATTTTGAAATTAAATAACTTTTGAAATGTAATTTTTTTAGACAGTTCTCAAAAGAAGACATATAAGCAACCAACAGATACATGAAAACATGCTCAGTCTCACTAGTCATCAAAGAAATGCACATTAAAACTACACTGAGATACCACCTAACTCCAGGCAGAATGGTTATCATTAACTCAAAAAAATAACAGATGCTAGAGAGAATGTGATGAAAAGAGAACACTTCTACACTGTGGTTGGGAGTGTAAACTAGTACCACCTCTGTAGAAAAGAGTGTGGTGATTCCTAAAAGATCTAAAAATCGACCTTCCATATGATCCCACAATTCCCCTACTGGGAATATACCCAGAAGAACTCAAATCACTCTATAAAAAAAATACCTGCACAGGTATGTTTATCGCAGCATTGTTCACAGCAGCAAGAACGTGGAACCAACCATGCTGCCCATCAAAAGAGGACTGGATAAAAAAATGTGGTACATATACACAATGGAATATTATGCAGACATAAAGAAGAACAAAATCATAAACGATAATAATGAGTGATGTATCACAGAAACAAAGAACTGAGTATCATGTGTTCTCACTCATATTTGGACCTTGAACAATTATCACAATACTATAAGAAAAGGATTGGCAGTAGCAGGAAACTGCCGGGGGGGGGGGAGGGGCGGGGAAGCGATATTGGCAGTAGTGGGAATCTGCCTGGGGAGAGGGGGATACACCTCATCAACAAGGGCACCTGCATAATGAACATTTGTATACCTAACCCTGAATTGTACCCTACATCTTTAAAATAAAATTTTAAAAAAGGAAAAAATAATTTAATTTTTCTGATACAGAACTCAGTTTGGTGGAATTTTTTTTCCTTCAACACTTTAAATATTTCACTCCACTCTCTTCTTGTTGCATAGTTTCTGAAGAGAAGTCCAAGAAAATTCTGATCTGTGATCCTCTGTAGGTAATGCACATATTTCCCCCTCCAACTTCTTTCAAGATTTTTTTTGTGTCTTTGATTTTTCTGAAGTTTAATATGCTATCCCTAGATGTAGATTTTTGGGGGGAATTCATACTGCTTGATGGTTCTGAGCTTCCTGTATCTCTGGTTTGCTGTCTGACATTCATCTTGAAAAATTTTCATTCATTATTACTTCAAATGTTTCTTCTATTCCTTTCATCTCTTTCTTGCATTCCCATTTTATATATGCTACACATTTTGTCCCACAGTTCTTGAATATTCCATTCTAATTTTTCACTCATTTGTCTTGTTGCATTTCAGTTTTGGAAATTTCTGTTGACATTTCTTTAGGCTCACTGATTCTTTGCTTGGCCATGTCCAGTCTACTAATGAGCCCATCAAATGTATTCTTCATTTCTGTTACAATGTTTTTTATATCTAACGTTTCTTCTTTATTTTGTCTTAAGATTTCCATCTCTCCTTACATAACCCATCTGTTCTTGATGCTGTCTACTTTTATTCCTTACAGTTTTTAGCATATTTAAAATGTCTAGCAAGTTCTGATGCTTGCTCTGTCTCATAAAACTGTGTTTGTCTTTTAGTATGCCTTGTAATTTTCTGTTGAAAGCTGGACATGACAAACCAGGATAAGGAACTGAGGTAAACTGGTCTTTAGGGATGTGGTGGTAAGGTATGAGGGAAGTCATATGATTATAGTCAAATGATTAGGTCTCAGTCATTTAACGAGCCTGTGCCCCTGGGCTATGAACTTTACAAGTACTTCTCAGTCTTATCCTTGATATACTTCCATTCTTTAGGTTTATCAAGATGGGACTGAAAGTGGGTATTTTCCTTCTCTTCAAGTCCATTAGGCTCTAGTAAAACCTTAGTTAATTACTTCTTTGATCTTCACTATGAGAACCCGGCAGGGCTCCTGGAGCTAAAACTCACTATGACTGGGCCACCCCTGGAATTTTTAACTGTAACTTGTTCACACTCAGCCTTCAGCAATTTGCCTAATATATTTAAGTTTTTCTATCCCAATACTGTTTCTCATGTAGGGTTCTGCTCTTGTAAGTTATGATGCTCTCTATCTGCCTGCTTAGTTTTCCAATTTGGGGGCAGCAATTTGCCCTGAGACCTCAATCCTCTGGTGCACCTAAAAATTTTTTTTAGTTTGCTCAGCCTTTTTTTTTTTTTCTTGTATGAACGAGAGTGACAACTTACATGTTTCTTTTTTTTTTTTTTTTTTTGAGTTGGAGTCTCACTCTGTCACCCAGACTGGAGTGCAGTGGCCGCTCCCGGCCACTGCAGCCTCGACCTGCTGGGCTCTGGCGATCCTTCTGCTCAGGTTTTCAAGTAGCTGGAACTACAGGCATGCACTACCATGCCTGGCTAATTTTTGATCTATTGTAGAGATGAGGTCTCGCCAAGTTGCCCGGGCGGGTCTCAAACCCGCAGCCTCAGGCAATTCACTCACCTCGGCCTCCCAAGGCATGGGATTCCAGGCTGAGCCACTGAGCCCGGCCACATCACTTAAGGGATGAACTGGAAACCAGAAGATCCAGCATTCTATTTCCAAGTGTGGACATTATTCCAAGTCCTTTGCATTTGGGAGACCAGAACCTGAGATAAATGAAGGAAGTAGGGTGTTCCTTGATGATTTTCCCAAAATAGACAATTATATCTCTGGGGTGAAGGTGGATGTCTGAGGGAAAGTCAGGGAGGAGGCCTCTGAGAGCCACCCTCCTCATACACTTCTGCTCTTCACCCTCAGCCTCTACCTGATAAGCCTTTTCAGGATAAAAATGCTGAGCGTTGAGGTTATTTTTATTGCCATTCCAGACAACAGCCCTATTGATGCCCAAGGAAACATTCAGTTTGTTCTCTGTTCAGAATATTCAAAAGCAAAAAAGTTTCTTGGTCTATATGTTAGGGGGACCTCAGTATGCAGAACGCTCCCCCCGCTGGGTCAGAAAGGACACTCCCGAGGATTCCAGGCAGATGCCTATGCTGCTGGCCCCATTGCGAGGAGTAAACCTAAGCCTGCCCTGGGTCTCATTATAGTCTGAGTGTCCTCCGCATGGGATGTGGCATTGGAGAGAGGAAGAATACAGCCTGATGTCCTAGCCCTAGCCCCGTCAGAGCAGGAAAATTGTATCCCAGACTCTTTTTTTCCCTCCCCTTCAAGGCTCCCTAGAGGCATCTATAGGGCTTGAAGATTAAGTCCAGTTCCTGGAACCTACACATCCGAGGACACAGAGTGACAGAGCTAAAAGGACCTTAGAGGGCATCTTGACTAAGTCTATGTGGAGAAACTGAAACCCAGAGAGAAGAGGGACTGGCAGATGGCATGTTCGGTCAGTGCTATAATTGACTTTAGGCCTGCTTGAAACCTTGGCAGTCTTACTACCAAGGTGAGCTTTTTATTTTGCAAAAGCTACCTCCCTCCCTCACCTGGGATCCCTAGCCCCAAGGAAAGAGGTCTGCCAGCCTCCACACCCCCGTCCCGAATGTCCTGAGAACCTTGTCTTTTGCTACCCAGAAAACCGATCAGCATGGGGCTCCTGCTACTCTCCAGCTCAAGCTACATGCACCCAGTGATGCCTGCTGGGCAATCTACACCCCTGCTGGGCGATCTTCCACACAGGCAGCCCCAGAGGGGTTTGGGGCGGGTGGGCCGGTGAAGGCCTCTTTTCAAAGTGGGTAGGTCGGTTGAGGCGTCAGCCTAGAGGCTGTGCCCATATCTGTGTCCAGGATAATGTGCCCTGCTGAGGATGGGGAGGGCACCCTATGTGGGGGCTGCAGTGATGGTGACAGCTTCTACAGTGCAGAGAATTCCACAGGGTGGCTCACAGGGGTAGCTCTGGGCCTGGCGGCTCTGCTCCCACCAGGTGGAGAAGGTGTGGCCCGTATGTGAACGTGGGGAGTCGCTTAAAGGTTCCTGTGACCTGAGGGCTCAGAGCTGGCTGCGGATGACCAGCAAAGAGCACTGACACATGCCTGGGACCCACACCGGGAATAATGCATGGGCAGATGTCATGTCCACCACATCCCGGCTCCAGCCATGCAGGGTTCCATCCTTGTCCCCGTGCCCCCTCTGCTGCCTTACTTCAGATGCTCGGCCTTCCAATGTGACCTGGTTGACGCCCTCCTGGTCCATGGATTGCCCAAGCCCGGGATGGCAGTCGCTGGAATGCCTCCTGCCTGTCCCCGCCCCAGCTCGCGGCCCCGGGGGGAGTGTGGCACCGCCACCTGGAGCCTGGTGAGAGTGACACCCACGCAAGGGTTGGGGACGCCGGCACGCCATCTGCACCCACCCAGGTCTCAAGTCAGGCCGCTCCCGAAGCAGCAGCAAAGTGGCCTCTTCCCTCCCACCCAGGCTGGGGTCGCTCACCTCAGGTAGCTTGGGACTGGGGGCAGAGGTGGGCTCTTTCTGTGTGTGGCTACTGCCAGTCCCTGGACCCCTAGAGAAGGCTCTGCAGGACCAGCCTCTGCTGCAGCTCAGATGTCCTCCCTGCAAAGGGTCTCCCAGGCAACTGTGCTGGGTAGAGATGACATTGGGTGAGGTGTGGCTGGGAGGGTTGGGATTGTGCCTGAGAGGCCCCTGAATATTTCAGGGCATGGGAGCCTTTGAACACACCTTAGGCCAGGATTTTGAGCAAGACAGAATTTAGGTCATTAAGTAATTCTTAATTCTCTCCCTCTCCTCCTCCAGCCTAGCTTATGCTGTGTATTAGGGGCATGTGGGGGAACGGGTACTTGCCCTTGGAGAGGAGACAGAAAACTATGGGGCCAAAGTAGGATGAATGGGTAGTGGTGGTGGTGGTGATTGTGTGGCCGGGAACAGAGTTCCTGGGAAGTGTTACTGTGGGGAGGAGGAGACAGGTCCTCTTAGGGGAAAGTCCTGCTAGCTGGACTCTCCTCTGACCATTCTGTCACCTCCTGAGTGGGACTCAAGACTGCCAACCCTCTTGGTCATAGCAAACCTCCATTGCCCGCTCTCCTGTCTGCCTCAAGGGCCTCGCTGGTGGCAACAAGCTCCTTAGAGAGAGGCTTCTTCTTAAGAGTCAGGTTTCTTACAGTCCCAATCAGAAAAGCACCTTCAGAGAAGGGACCCTTTCCTGTTTCCCCAAGTTGTCCCTCGAGTCTGTTTGGGAACTTCTCCATCACAAGAGTCCTCTTATGATTGCTGTCCGGAATCCAGCAGAACATCTGTGATGGTGGAAACATCCTCTGTCTGCACTGTCCAATGCAGTGTCCACGAGTCACACGTGTCTATGGAGTACTTGGGGATGTGGCTAATAAGACATTTTATTTAATTATTTTAAATAAATTTAAATGGGACATAAATGGTCATGTGTAGGAGGAACTATCACATTGGCATAAAGCATGAGATCTGCCTTGTCTGGTTCAACCCAGTTCCGTGTCTTTCCTTTTTCAGCCCAATGAGGGGACAGTAGCTAACTTGAAGAGGGACAGCGGCTACTTCCGTGGCTTCAGGCGGACACTGTCTACTCATTTCTCAAGCTACATCCCGTCCGCAGATAGCCCAGGGGTCAGAGTGGGAGAAGAGATTTCAGCCTGCAAGGACAGCCGAGTAGGCCTGTCTGTGAACTCATGTACGTCTGATGTCTCCCCTGAGAGGGTGCAAGCACAGGCAGAGGGGTCTCCCGGAGGCTGCCTCCTAGCTATAGGCGAGGGTTGGGGGCAGGGCCTGCCCAGGCAACAGAGGACCTGAAAAAGCAAAGGCAAAACCAGTGCGATCGTATGTCAATTAAGTTCTATGTAGAGCTTGTGAATGAAGTTGGCACTCAGGACCCAGAATGAGGGCCAGTGGACGCAGGTCATTGTGACTGTAGGCATCTTGGCAGGAAGCAGGAGGGTTTGTCCACTGCCTAGCACATAGCTAATCTCCCTGATGACCCAGCAGCCATTGTCAGCAACATCCCTCCTCCTCCTGTAATCCATCCCCCTCCATCCAGGCTGGGCCTCCTTCACCTCCTGGCCATCAACCATAAAGCCCATCCTGGACTGTCCCCCTCGGGGGTGCCAGCACGATGCTGAACTGATTAAACAATGCCCGGGACACAGCCCTGCCTTCAAGCGCTTACGGTCTGCATGGCTTCTGATCCCAGACAAGTGATCGGACTTCTCTAAACCCACTGAGTAGAAGAGGACACAAACATCCCCAGTAAAAGAGTATTTGGGAGCATTTGATGAGAAAATGGAAGCAAATGAACAAGCACAGGGATCTGCAAACTTCACGGCACGCTGGAGTCACCTGGGGAGTTGGACAAAGCACTAATGCCCGTGCCATCCCCAGAGGTTCTGCTTTAATAGGTGTGGGATGCGGCCTGGGGAATGGGAGTTTCACAAGTGCCCCAGGCGGGTCTAGCGTGCAGCCAGTTTGAGAACCCCTAGTCTAGCATGTAATCTAGACTTGTCCCCTTGGAGGCTCTGTGCAGCCTTCCTCCCTGCCGCTGACTTGAGCCTTGCCTGTAATACACCGTCTGCACTGGTGAACCTGCACACTCTGCCTTCGCGGCGGAAAGAGATGTCGTGAGTGTGGGCGCCGGCGTTAGGTCCACGGCACCCCGGGGGTGGTAGGTCAAGGGAACCCATTTGAGTGCTGAGGCTCTCAGTGGACTTGGAGCCTGTGCCTGTGGCCTGGTCCCTGTCCTGGAGATGGCTGGGCACCGGGCCTGGCCTCCCTGGGGCGCCAAGCCCACACGTGAAAAGTCTGTGAGAAGCAAGGAGAGGAAGATCTGAAATGGCCTTATTTGGGACCTGGTGCTGTGTGGGGTGATTTTATGGCCTGAATCAGATGGTGTCCCCTGCACACCGAACCCCCATGCCTTCGGCTTCTCTGTGGGCGCCTCATCTCATCTATGCTCAGCTACTCGGCGCCTGAAGTCTCCCTGAGCAGCCTTGGGAGCTGGAGGGACCCAAGATCCAGGACCAGCCTGGGTCTACCCCTCCTGTGCAGCCCTCCCCACAGAGCAGGCCACAGTCAGACAGAGCACTACCAGGTTGTAGTTTTTGCTGAGTGAGGATGGGTGGTCGGAGGTCATGCCAGCGCTTGCTGTCCCCTAAGGATGTGGCTGAGTGACCCTCCATTGCCTCTCACTTATCCTCCTCCCTGTCTGTTCCTCATCATCCCATGTTCCCCATCCTTGGACAGAACAAGCAGAGAGCAAATGTCTGTGCCTTGGGAAGCAGCTGCATCTGGAGACAGGCCGGATGGTAACGCTGCCTCTCCCGGCCCTCCCCCATCCCCAGTGGCAGCGGCATTTTGACCCCTCCGTTGGGGTCTGCCAAGAGCCAGTCTTGTTGATGCTCATGTAGTGGACATTCCTTTGCCAACCCTGAGGGTCGTGGCCTCCCAGCACAATCTCTCTCCCAGCAAGTGAGAATTCCTGAAGAGAAGGTCAGAAGCTCTTGGAGACCTGGAACCTTGGGGACCCAGTGACCAAAGCGACCAGGCAAAGTGGGTAAAGGTGCAGGGTAGGCAGAGGGCTTTAGGGTGGAAGAAGGTGAGACAAGTGGCGAACCTCGGAAGCTGTCATGAAGCCTGTTCCCCACCCTTCTCCCCCTTTCCCAAGCCCAACCACAGGTTTTTCCAGGATAATCCAGCTCTACCCAACAAAGCATCCCCGGAGAGTCACAGAAGAGAAATAAGGATGGGGAGTCCTTATTTATGCAAACAAGGTGCAGACTGGCTCCACTCTTACTTGGGTTTGAGTTGCTGCTAGTTAAGAGGGTGCTTGGGAGGGGATCTGGGCAGCAGGGGAGCTACTGGGTGAGAGGTGGGTGGAGGCTGAAAAGGGCAGGAAGAAGGGGCTAGGAACTCTAGCATCCAGCAGCAGCTGGGTCTGTTGAGGTGAGTTTTGACTGGCTTCTGCGGGTCAGGTGGTCAGGGAGTATTGGGGGGTCCAGGGCCACTTGGGGACTTGCCTCCTGGCCTGGAATTTCTGCGGAGGCAGAGATAGCAGAAAGGAAGCTTTGGCTTCGGGAGAGCCTCGTCAGTCCTTTGTTGGGCAGGGTGGCTGTGATCCACCCTCCCTTTCCCTTCAGGCAATGGAGTCACCACAAGGTGAAGTCACGTCTCCGAAGTCAACCAGGTTGTGAGCAGAGAGGGAAAGCCTGGAGCCAGGGCTCCTGGGGCCGGTCCGAATGGGATTCCCGCTGCCTTCCCCTCCCCCACACTGCAAGATGCCCCCTGAGGCTCAGGGGCTGCCTTAGGCCGGCTTTCCGGAGCGTGCAAGTGTGTGTGATGTGGCTCCCAGCATTCATGATAAGTATGGATGATGCACGTGTGCAAGGGTGTGCTGTGGCACGTGTTATTTTATGCAAGTATGATTCCAAGTCTGCAAACTCAGCGCATGGAGGCATGTGTCAGTGCAAGCTCCTCCCACTCCCTCTTTATACCTCAAGCTCTCCCTGCACCCTCCCTTTCCCTGGGGTGCAGGGGGAGGCAAGCCCCCTCCTCCAGGAAGCCTGCCTTTCCTCCTGGCTGGATCCCGATGCCTCCCATAACCCCAGGCTCCTGTGCGCTCCTTGATCTCTTCTTTATTCCATAGTTTCAGTCTTTCTCTCCATTGGCTCTTCCTCCACCAACAAGCATGTTCAGGCACCTCCTAGCATTTAAAAACACCCACCCTTCCCTACCCTGCTTCTCTCTGAATCTCGCCCCCAAGCTCCCACCCCCACCCCCCGCATTTTCTTTTTTGTTAAATTTCTCAGGGCAGCCTACATTCGCGACCTCCGCTTCCTGACACCGACATCTTCCTCTTAGCTCTTGCCATATGACCTTACTCCACGTACCCCTCCTATAAAAACCATCTTTTCCCAAGACCACACCTATCTGCAGAGCGTCTGGTGGCCTTTTCCCAATGCTCTCCTTCCTCTCACCAAACCAGCGACACCTCTTTGCTTACCTCTGAGACATTTCTGGACTCTGACCCTATCTTCCATCCTCACTGCCACTGGCTTCACCTTCTTACCCCTCTGACCCCTTGTCTCCAGCTCACAACATCTTTCTAAGCCCATAGCTTGGAGAGCACAACCCTGCTCAAAAGCTGTTGACACTGCCCCCAAGGCAACCCAGGACATAAGCTCAGCCTAGAATTGGAAAGCAGCTCTGGTTTTCACACGTGGGCTCCCTGTATGCCCGTGACACTCTTCCCATTGTAATGTTTTGTGTCTTCCCTGTTCGATTGTAAGCTCTACAACAGCGGGGACTCTATCTACTTCACTGGGTTCTTTGCTGTACTCCCAGTGTCCTGCACAATGCTTGGCACGTAAGGAGCTAATATTTTTTGAATCCGTGAGTGAGCAAACAAACAAATGAAGGAATGAAGGAACAACTGAAGTTGGCTGTCTCTGTGTGAGAACAGCAGTGGGCCTTCATGGGGAGGGTCCCCGGGTCACCTGCCCTACATGCACGCTAGATGCAAACCTCATAATCCCCCAGTTTTGAGCAAGTGCTCAGGGTTGCTGCATTACAGGTTCTGCTTCCTTGCACTCCAGCTAGAAGTGACAGAGCAGGGTGCTTCTCAGTGCCCCTGGCTCTAGGGTGGGCTGGAGTGCACCTTTACCCAAGCGAGAGCCCTGGAGGGGCAGGAGAACTCTGGGACAACAAGCATGGGGGTCAGATGACCTGGGGCGACCCCACTAACAGCCACCACGTCCTGGTTCAGGAAGCCTTTGACCTTCCCCTGAACTACAAGGGTTGGTGAATTCTGTCCCATTCTCCATGGAGCTGGTGGATCCCAAGCAGGGGTAGTGGCTGTGGATCTCTGGCAGAGGGACCCAGTCTCGGATCTGTCCATGCGAGGCCCAGGCAGGGTGACTCCGAGGCAGGCTGTGTGTGGGTCTGGTGGTATGGTTGAGGACTTAGCTTAGGGGGATAGGTTAGTCCCGGCCTCGGGTCGCTTAGCCAGTGTATTTCATCCATCAAGGTCTGTGTTTCTTGAGCTCTTTTTTTTTTTTGAGTCAGGGTTTCAATCTGCCACCCAGGCTGGAATGCAGTGGCACTATCACAGCTCACCATAGCCTTAACCTCCTGGGCTCAGATGATCCTTCTGCCTCAGCCTCCTGAGTAGCTGGGACTACAGGTGTGCGCCACGATGCCCAGATAATTGTTTTAATTTTAAAAATTTTTATAGACTAAGACTTGCTCTTTTGCCCAGGCTGGTCTCGAATTCCTGGCTTCAAACGATTCTCCTGCCTCAGCCTCCCAAAGTGCTAGTATTACAGATGTGAACCACTTTACCTGGCCTCTTGCACTCCTATTATGCAACTATACTCCTAAGGAGTTTGTCTCAAATGATGCATTTAAAAATAATAGTTAACACTACGATGGAAAGAGGATTCTGGGCACAGAGGAAACCCTTAATGAGAAGTTGTTGACT
Organism: Carlito syrichta; assembly: GCF_000164805.1. Classification (NCBI taxonomy): domain Eukaryota; kingdom Metazoa; phylum Chordata; class Mammalia; order Primates; family Tarsiidae; genus Carlito; species Carlito syrichta. The sequence goes on from NW_007246162.1 coordinate 160,592, forward strand.
AAGGATGGAGATGGTGGAGCATAAGTGTCCAGAGTGGATTTGAGAATTCAGTCCTATCTGAATCTCAGAGGGACAGGGATGTAGCCTTCTGGGTGGAACCAGGAGCTCTTGGAATCCTCTTACCTTGGTGGCCATATTTTAAAAATAGGAAACATCTTTCTCTCTTCTCTCAGGGCCAGTAGGAGTAGAGATATAGAGAAAGCAGTTGAAATGGTAGCAGGTGGAATTCAGCAGGGCGTGAAGCAGGACTGCCCAACCATGGTAGGGCAGAGGCTTAGAAAGAGACACCAAAGGTCCCGTGTCTCACCACAAGCGGCAAGAGGGCTGTGCTGAGTGTCACCTCGAGGGTGGCTGAACCCGTGTCAAAGACAACTTTGCAGGTCTGGAAGTGGGTGCTGTGTTGGGCTGCTATAACAAAATGCCTCAGAGTGGGTAATGTATAAACAACAGAAACTTACTGCTCACAGCTCTTGAGGCTGAAAAGTCCAAGATCAAGATGCCAGTAGAGTTGGTGTCTAGTGAGGACACTCTGATTCATAGATGTCATCGTGTTGTTGTTTCCTCAAAAGGCAGAAGAGGCAAGTGAGCTCACCCAAGCCTCTTTTATTAGGGCACTCATCCTATTCAAGAGGGTGGAGCCCTCATGACCTAGTCACTTCCCAAAGGTCCCGCCTCTTAATACCTCACATTCAGTATTAGGTCCCAACACGTGAAATTCAGGGTACACCAGCATTCAGACTACAGCAGGTGCCAATCCACAAGATTGGATCTATAAGGGCCAAAGGAAGGAAGCTGCTTGAGGCAGACGGGAGCCTCAGGATTTAGGGCCTTGGTTGGTTCCATACCTGGCTGAAGGTGAGATTTGGCAGATTGTATAGGTTCTCTGGGTCTCCGTTTTACTACTGGATGCAGACATAGCCTCGCCCGATGCCTTCCTAGGAAGTGGAAGGGCCAGTGGGACAAGATCGCAAGAGGAGTCTTGAAAAGGAGACAGGAAGGTATCAGACCCTTGAGGAGCCACCAGTGTGGCAAGAGCTCACGGTGAGCTCAGCCAGTCCCAGAAACATCAACCTGAGGTCTCACACTCCTTTCCATTCGCCAGTGACACTAGGGCTTGAGGCCCGGAGCCTGACTCTCTGGTTGTCAATCTGGCCCGGATTCTGACTGGTTTCCGAGCTCCCGCCTTCCAGCTGTAAAAGGGTACTTTTCTAGGGGTGCTCATATGCTTCTCAGCTCCACAGTCAAAGACAGCGGGGGGAAAGTATGGGCCTTGTAGTCAAAGAAATCCTTAGGCACAAGAGAGAAAAGAGGTAGGGAAGAAGCAAGGAGCAGACCAGGCATTCATGTCCAGGTAGTTGATAAGGACCACCGTGCCATGGCCAAAGGAGAATCTAGCTCCACTAGCCTGGCCACGCTTGCGCCTACCTCCTCAGGCTTTCCCAGACTGAGGGTATTTTCTGGGGGGAGATCCTGGCCCAGGGTAGATTAATCAAAAATGGAAGAGGTCTGCACTCTCCCCGATGGCAGAATCCCTGAAGCACCCCTTACGTCTGGTACAACTGCCCCCAGCCTTAACCCAGGCTCCCACGGACCACTTTGCAGCCAGGGGCCACCGAAGGAACATTTGCAAGCCCCCTTGTGTAACCTGTGCTGCCATTAAATAACCCCCAAGTAAATTCCTCTTGTCTATGATCTCCATCACTGCAAGGCTACTTGCTCATTCATTCATTTCGCAGTCATGGGTCGGACACCGCCTCTGTGCTTGCACTGTGCTCGACAGTGGAGGAAATAGATATAGAAAGTTGTCACTGCCTTCAAGGAACTCCAGCACGCGAGCGAGGGAATAGATGCAGTAGGAAACACTCAAATGACATTCCCTCCCAGGAGATAAAGGCTGGAGAATGCCAGCCTCAATGCTAGACAGGGGAGGCAGTGCCACATGGGGCCTACAGGTGGCAGCAGAAGCCCACTGCAACCTGCTGGGACTCCAGGACACCCGGGGGTGGGTATCCAGCCAGGTCTGGGGGTGTATGGTTCAGATTAAACTGGTTGGGCAGGAAGAGGGGCCGGCCTCTGCAGAGTACCTGTGCACCATGTCCTTAGAAAGGTGTGCTTGGGCCTAGTCCCAGCTCCTGGTCTTTTTATCCGGATGTCATCCTACCCTCTCTGGGAGGCAGAGTCTTTAAAAAGACTGGGAAAACTCACAGCACACATGCTACCGGGCATGCCAAACATTGTCCACACCTTCCATGCAACCCTCACAGCAACTCAGCAAACTAGCTGTTGCTATCCCCATTTCATAGATGTGGAAACTGAGGCTCAAATGGATCAAGTAGGGTCGGATCTATTTCCTGAAGACCCCCTGGGCTTCAATGTCCTCCTCCTGTCTGCAGAAGCCTGGAGGAAGGCGGCCCCGGCGGTTGTCCTGGGCAGCTGCGGGACCCCAGCCCGACTCAGCTTTGCAATAGGCTTTCCCCAGCCCTGCGGAGGGTCCCTCTCACATCTCGGCTGCCGGTCCTCCTTACTTCCTCTACCCCGTCCTGCTCACGCCTCACACACGTTACTCACTGTCTCACCTTGGTGCCCAAGAACATGGACACGACTTTCATGCCTACCAGCGTGATATGACCATGGCAACGCCTGTCTAGCCGTTCTGCTGTTTACTGTGCGGAAAGTATTTTCATAATTGGGGTCTTATTTGAGTCTCACCCTTTCCATGAGGTGGATCACAGCTTTATTCCCATTTTACAGAGGGGAAATGGAAGGTCAGGGACGGCTTCACCCCCAAGACAGTGCATTTCCCAAGATTTACTCTGAACGGCCTTTTTGCTTTTGAAACTTGACTTTTGGAAAATGGCTTCCTTTTTCCTCCCTGGTCTTGATCCCTTCAAGGCCCCGCAAGTGCTCCTCCTCCAGAAAACCTGCCCAGAGGATTCCAGTCCACACCGGCCTCGCCCTTCCCTTTGCTCCTGCTTGGTTTTTTCCTGGGGTTCCACGGCCAGGCCCAAGCCTCAGGCTTGCGGCGACGGTGCTGCATCGGGGAGGGCTTAGTGGCGGGGGATAGGCCTGAGTCCAGGTACCTCTTTTTACTACCTGGGTGGTTCAGACTGGAAATGGGCTTGATATTTGGCACCTACCTTAGGAGCGTCTCTATGTCTGACTCCTCTCTTGGAAGAGAACCAGGGAGGGTGCTCTTCACTTTCCTCTGCCTTTACAGCGAGTGGGGCTGCCCTAGGCCTGTGCCCATCCGTGCCCTCACCCCATCCCCGGCCTAGCAGTTTCTCTCTGGGGCGGGGAAGAGGCTTTGGAAACAACAGGTCAGGTGTGTGCCCAGACTCAAACTCTGACTTATGACCTAAAGTTTGCTTTTAATCACACAGAGACTCTATGCCCTATCTGGAAAATGTGAATATTTGGATAGTTGGGAGGAGGGTTTGAGATGGCACATGAGAAAAGATCCTGTGAAATCCTAAGCATTTTACCGGGCTAGCCGCCACAACTATTATAATAAAGCCGACCCACTTACTTACCTTCAGGAGTCTGATCCCATCTGTGCTTTCCAAGTTGAAAACCCCTTTCTCTCCGAGACCTTCTGACCCTGCCCGTTCCCCTCCTCCAGCCTTAATGATCTGCTTGTTCCCACCAACCTTGGCACAGAAAGAATACGTTTTCTTCTCCCTCCTTTGAGCTGCCTTAATCCCGTCTTTTGCCTCCTTGCTGCCTTTTAAATCTTCACGTTTCCGATAATCTGCCCTGTACTACTAATGACGGCTGAGTTCTTCCAGTGTTCACTGCATCACGCTAAAGCCTTTACATGCATTATCTCATGAGACTAGAGAAGTCAAGGAGGGTATCCATGGTTCCAGACCTGGTTCGTTCTGCTAGTGGAACAGTGTTTAAACAGAGAATCTCCACTCCAGAAGTCTTGCTTTTCACCACTGTATTATGCCGCTTCCCTGGTAGAGTTAACGGAACCCAGGTCCCACTCCCTTTTCTTTCTTTCTTTCTTTCTTTCTTTCTTTCTTTCTTTCTTTCTTTCTTTCTTTCTTTCTTTCTTTCTTTCTTTCTTTCTTCCTCTTTCCTTTCTTTCTCTCTCTCTCTCTCTCTCTCTCTTTCTTTCTTTCTTTCTCTCCTTCTTTCTCTCTTTTATTTCAAGGAATTGGCTTATGTGATGTAGGGGCTAGAAAATCCAAAATCTTCAGGGCAGGCTGGCAGGCTGGAAGCTCTCAGGCAGGAGCTGATGTTACAGTCTTGAGCACACCCTGCCTACTAATTAGTCTGTGAGCTCCTTGCAGACAAGGGGCATGTTTCAGTTATCTCTGAGTGTTCCCCAGTGCCCAGCAGGGGTGCCTCGCAGGGGCTCTGGTCCAGAAGCCAAAGCCATGGCTTCTAGGCCTGCTGTGCACCACAGATCTGTTTGCTGTGTGACTTCGGCACGTCCCCTGGCCTTTTGGAATGGGACCATCCTTGCTCAGCTGGTCATGAGGATCGGATGACATCACATATCGGACAGCCAGGGGAGTTAGAAAGGTGGGGATCCTTGGGCCCCGGCCACCCGCTCTGTGCCTGAGCACGGTCTGAAGGCGCTGGTGTCTGTGTAGGGACTGGAGGGGCAGGAGTCCCAGAGCTCCAGCAGGGGTCTCCAGCAAGGCCACCAAGGACTCACGCCTCCCCTCAGTCTGGGGCTCTCTCTCTGAGATCCACTGAAGTCCCGTGACCCTCACAGCCCTTCTCCTTTTATACGCTCCATGTGGGGAGGTTGCAGTTCTCCCTACTTTGTTTGTTTGCTTATTTTTGAGTCGGGGTATCCCTCTGTCACCCAGGCTGGAGTGCAGTGACCCAATCACAGCTCACCACAAGCCTCAACCTCCTAGGCTAAGGCAATCCTTCCACTTCAGTCTCTAGTGTACTGGGACTATGGGCAAACACAACCATGAGCAGCTAATTTCTTTTTCTTTTTTTAAAGAGACCAGTTCTCGCTGTGCTGCCTAGGCTGGTCTCGAACTCCTAGGCTCAAGCAATCCTCCCACCTCAGCCTCCCACAGTGCTGGAATTGTAGGCATGAGCCCACTGCTCCTGGCCCTCTACCCTGCACAGGGCAGTAAGTAAAAAGTCCTACACTCGGTACCTAGCTAGATGGGAGATGGTAACTGGATTTCCAGATGAGAACCAGAGAAGCTAAAGGAGGAGGATTGTGGGAGAAGAATGCTGTCCACAGCCCCCTTCTCAGCCTGGGCCATGGCGAAGATGAGGAGGCAGAGGCTAATGGGTAACACCACCGCCCAGAGCCAAGTCAGGGCTGGGATAGGGATAGAACCTAGGTTCCAGCCCCACAGCCCAGACCCTGCCTCCTGTGCCCATGAAGATCCATCCTTGCCATGAACCTTGGCTTTGCTCCTGCCTGGTTTCCGCTAGACTATGTCCGGTTTCCCCATCTGGAGCATGGGCGAATCCTCCAGACGTGTTTCCCAACACAGCCAGATCCAGGGCTATGGACGCTGCCTCCCTTCATGCCCCTGTTAGCCATGGCTGTTTATGGGAAAGTGCGCCAGAGCCTAGCAGAAGATGAGGAACCCTATAAGCTTCTGGAAGTGGGGAGCTATATGTGTCCAGCCTTGGTTGACCTAGTCATGGGGCAGGCAAGAGCAGATCTTGGGGTGTGGGAGGCTTCTGCAGAAGAGTGCAGTGGGACAGCTGGTCTTCCAGCGCTTCCTCCTCTTTCTGCTTGCCCCAACTCGCTGTGGGGCCCCTACTGCCTCCTTTTCCCTCTAGTTTTTCAACCAGTCTGGGCAGCTCCCCAAGCACACATCCACCCCCTAAATCCCAGGATGGGTGCTATTTGCTTAGCCCAGATACCCTCTCCTGGCTGCACCCTGCTGGTTCTCCAGGGTCCCCTTCAGACATCACCACCTTCCCCATGAGGCAGACCCTGACTTGGCCTGGAATGGACTGCTTTCTGCTGTGGGCTCCCACAGCGCAGCTACAAGCCCTTTTTTCAAAAGCACTGACCCCATTGTCCTTATATCAGGGTTATTTATGTATGTGTACATCTGTCTCTGGTCCAGCACAAAGTAGGGCTTTTTTACATGAGTGAACTAGTGAACCATAATGGGCAGCACAGAGTCCTGGTCTAGTTGTCAGGGACATGGGTTCTACTCCTGGCTGCTATCTCTTTCCCTTTCTAGGCCACAGTCTTCAAATCTGTATAAGGAGCAGGTGGCAGATGGCTCTTAAGGTGACTTCCAGCTCAGGTGCTCTAGCATTCTAAGGCCTGTGCCTCCAGAGAAGGAAATAGAGTCCCAAAGCGACCAAACAGCACGTGCAAAGGCCCTGTGGAGAGAGGGAGCATGATGGGAACCAGGGCCTGAGACAGAGCCAGTCTGGCTACAACAGATGAGGAGAAGAAGTGGGGGAGAGATGAGACGGTGGCGACAGGGGATGGTGAGAGCAGATGCTCACTGAGAACTTCCTACGTGCCAGTTGCCATTCCATGTGCTTCACACATTTCATTCTCCCAATAACCCCATGAGATAGGTACCATTATTAGCACTACTGTCATTTGACAGCTGAGGCAACTGAGATCCAGCCTTCCAGAAAAGAAAGAGAGGTGGGGAGAGCGTGGGTTTGAGGACCTGCGGAGCACAGGACACCCATGAGGCATCCCAAGGATGATATCAAATGGTCGGTGGATATATGGATCCGGGTGAAAGATTTATGCAGTATTTGCAATCAGTAATTACCACCATGGGTATGAATGAATTAGCCAGGAGGAAAACATGCAACAAGAAGTTCCAGAACTCCAAGCCTTCATGGGCCATCGGCAGAGGAAAAGTCTGTGGAGGAGACCAAAAGGGAGCAGCCAGAGAAAACCAGCCGGTGTGCCTGAAGCCACAGGAGGAGAGTGATGAGCAGTGGTGGGTGTGGCTGCCAGGTCAGGTAAGCTGTGGGCTAAAAATAGACGTGTAGCCCTCGGCACTGTCCGTAGGGGCTGTTTTGGTGGAGCAGAGGGGCGGGAATCCAGACGGGGTGGTTGAGCGACCATGAAAGGCCAGGAGGTGGACAGCTATTTTGAGGTTTGGCGAGAAATTTGCAGGAGAGGAGAGACGGGGATACCAGAAAGGAGGCCCGAGTGGAGGGTTTCTCTTTTCTCTCATTCCACCCCCTTTCTTTCTTCTGTCCTTTTCTTACCTCCCTCCCTCTATTCTTCCCTTCCTTTCACCTCCTTCTCTTTTCTTGCTTCCTTCCTTCCTTCTTTCTTTCTTTCTCTCTCTTTCCTTCTTTCTTCTATTTTCCCTCTCTCTTTCCTTCTTTCTTCTCTTTTCTCTCTCTCTTTCCTTTTCTCTCTCTTTCTTTCTTTCTTATTTTCTTTCTTTCTTTCCTCTCCCTTTCTTTCCTTCTCTTTCTCTCTTCCTTTTTAGTAATGGGTGGAAGTTGCACATATTTAAAGGCTTAGAAAGGACTGTTGAGAGTAAGAGCCAACAGTAAGATTCCCAAGAGGACAGCAGCCCACAGAGGGGGCTAGGCTGGGGGTGGGCAGCCCCTCCACTGGGGGTGGAACAGCAGAGAGGCAGGCAGGTATGCAGGTGCTGGTCGTTTATGTGCTTGGTGTTGGAGGCTCAGGGGCTTCCCGTCAGGTGGCTTTTATCTTCTCTGACAAGTAGGAAACAAAGAATTCTGCCGAGAGCTGGCAATGAGAAGAAATTTGAAGACATGAGGGAAATGGAAAAGGCTGGAAATAAATACAGAAAGTGGGAAGGAGCCCTCAGTGTGTGAAGAGCACATCCAATGGCGGAGACAATGACTTCAGAGGAAGTTGCCTGCCCCGTCTCTGACTCTACCTGCCACCACTAAGGGCTTGGCTGCCTGGATACAGATGCAGGGAAAGTCGTGACTGGCTCTATCCCAGGCTTTGTCAAATGTGGTGACTGAGGATGGGGTACAAAGGGATTTAGAGTCTTGGCAAAAAAGTACATTAAAAAGTTACTGAGTGATAGACTGTGGACTATCTGCTGGATGGAGGAGGGAAGCCAAGCTAGGACAGGATAGATGGACTCAAAGCAGGCAGAGAGGACTGTGCAGGGAAGAGAAGACAGAGCAGTGGCGCTGGTGGGCGGAACTGAACCAGCTGGAACATGAGGGCTTGTCAAGCAAGCGGGGCACACTGAGACCGTGCTTGTAGAAGTGGGGCCGTTACGAGAGACGACCTGCCAGAGCAGGACAGGGGAGTGGACAGGGGAGACAGAGTAGGGTAAAGGGCTCTGGAAGGAGAGTACTCAGAGGAGCCAGGGACTGAGGGCGTAGCTGGTGCTGCCGTCCAGAATGACCGTGGGGAGCTGGGGGTGGAGGAAGTGTGTGAGTCAGGAGCCAACACCTTTGATCAGTGACAGAGCAGGACCTGGAGGCTCACCTGCAGCAGCCAGTGGGGACAGAAGGTCCAAGGCAAAAAAACCCCACCAGCCTGCAAGGAGAGGAATCTTTTTTTTTTTTTTTTGAGTCGGAATCTCACTCTGTCGCCCAGACTGGAGTGCAGTGGCCGCTCCCGGCCACCGCAGCCTCGCCTGCTGGGCTCCGGCCATCCTTCCGCCTCAGCCTTCCGAGTAGCCGGAATTACAGGCACGCGCTACCACGCCCGGCTGATTTTTTGATTTATTGTAGAGATGAGGTCTCCCTGCCCAGGCAGGTCTCGAACCCGTGGGCTCAGGCAATCCACTCACCTCAGCCTCCCAAAGGCGCGGGATTACAGGCTGAGCCACCGAGCCCGGCTGGAATCTTCTCCCAATGTCCAGATCAACCCCGGGAGGCGAGAGGACCACTATCCCTAGGACACAGGAGGAGACCAAGACCTCAGAGGGTCAGTCCTGTGTTCTGATTCACGCTGGTGAGTGGCAAAGGAGGACGTGCATCTCCCCTGCACCATGCCCCGCGCTACATACAATACAGCTGGCAGGTGGTGGATCTCACCTCTTTCCACCTTGGCCCTCTGTTGGCGGAGAGTCAGTCACGGACCCCAGGAGTGTGTGTCTCCCTTCCCACCAGCAGGCTCTGACAAGATAGTGACCTACCATGCACAGTGGGGTTGACTGTATTTGGTGTCCCCATGACTGGAGTGTCCCGACTGCAATCCTTAGGAGAGAAAGCCTCCAAACTTCCTGGCATGGCAGCCTGGCCATGCTAGCTGGGAGCGGGGACCTGGGAGGTCGTACTCGTCCGTGTACAGACTTTCAGCCAGTCCCCTCTTTTCGGTGCATTTTTCATCCCTACCAGACACATTTGAGTCCTGAGACTTGGTCCTGGGGGTGAGTTCACTGCATCCCCCTCGTATCACCTTTGTCGGCTCTGCTGTGCTCTCCTTCCAACCCATCTTCAATATATTGTTGCCATCTCTCATCTGCCGTGGTTTCCTTTTCCTTCTCTTTGCCTATGAGGGTTTCTATTTTTCTTATGCCTCTGCTCTCTTTTAAAGGATGTAGGGAGACAGACACAGACACAAACGTGTCAAAGTGGTATTTTTAAACATTTTAGGAAGATAATACATTGAAGGGACAGTTATTAAGACTATATTGGCCAGACACTAGAGAAACCATAGAAAACAAAACCTCCAAAGAATGATAAAAGTGGGAGCTATTAGCTGTGTCCTGGATCCCCCAACAACTAGGAGCAACCAAGAGCCCCAGGCTTCTCTCTGAGCCAAACATGAAACCATGTTGGACTCTGGTATCTTTTAAAATAAAAAGAGGCACTCAAGTTGAGGAGGGACATACTAGCTCTCCTTGGACTCAACGTCCCTCACACCCCTGTGACCGGTAGGTAAAGAGCTACGAGAAGACGCTCTGGCTAAGCCCATAGCCACAGCCTTCGGGGTATCCACAATGCTGTTGCTCCTCAAGTTAGACATGTTACTCTACAAAATCACATGGCCCCAGACACCTTACTACTTCCCAACGTGGAACTGATGAATTAATTAAGACAGTGTTACATATATACTCCTGATAATTCTTACAACATGACACAGGGTATATATAAAGGCACCAGATACTCCTGTTTCCGCCACAAAGTATTTGTCTTGCGATCTATCACCACTGGTTTAATCAAGTTCCAGGCACTTAGAGAAGCTTTGTATGTATTTGCTGTTATGTTCATTATTTGTTTTTGTTGTTATAGTTTATCTTGCTACTATGATATCTGACTGCTAGACTATGCCACATACCTGCACCTACCCACACTGCACTGAGTGTTCAGCAGTTTTTGACTCAAATCAACATGACCTTTATCCCCTACCATCTCTATTCACTTGATCTTGCCCTGTGCTATTTTTTGTTTGTTTGTTTCCTCGGGTTAAAAAGTCCTCAAAGCCGGGCTCGGTGGCTCAGCCTGTCATCCCACGCCTTTGGGAGGCTGAGGTGAGTGGATCGCCTGAGCCCGCGGGTCTCGAACCATACGTTATTAGACACCAAATACAAGAATGGGCAGAGGCTCTGGATGGATATCCATGGATATTTCCACCCACTGCACAGTCCTACACTGGGGGTTGGTGGGAGGCTAATTAAACAAATAAATGGACTGCTGAAACAAAAACTCAGGCAGGAGACGTACTCTCTGACTCTGTAGACACGATGAAATGTATCCACGGTGTCAGAGAGCCACTTGCACCCTGACCGAGGATGTACGTTCTCATCACGCCAGCACCTATGCTCTTTTGACCCAGGAACCTGATACTGCAGTCAGGATCCAGGTAGGCAATCTATGGAATGACACACCTTTGCCCCAATGTGAGACCAGGGCAGCCTGCTATTACTTCTGCCACAGGACCTACCCACAGGAGAACATGCCATTACATGGCCCTGGAGTTGGCAAACTAGCACCCAGTGGCTCCATTTTTCCACTCCATGAGAAAAGAGACTAGAACAGGATGGGCAAGTTACACCTCTCTTACATTCTACTCCTTCTCACGCTTCTAAGGTAACAATCCCTGCTCCTCCCCAACTCCAGGGCATGATGACTGCCCTCTCTTTATGGAACATCATAATACCCCCCATCCCACTTTGGTCTCCCACAATGCGTCACGGAGGGGGCCAGCCCATTTGCTATTATAAACCAGGCCACTGGCTGCGGTGGTGCTCTCTCAACACAGCCTCCAATATTTCATTCAATGGCCATGATTTGCCCTTTCTGGTATCCACTGAGCATCTCACCTTTCACCCATAGATGAAACTCATAGATGGCATGCAGTTCACCTTTTTGCCAACTGGGCACACACGGCGCCCTCTCTCCAAGACAAGACAAACAGTTGAGGTTGCAGAGAGTGACCTCTTTTCTCCACTGAGGGCCTACCATAGAACATTCAAACAGCTAACCTGAGTAATTAGGGTTTTTCTATGCTTGGTATGGAGTCTTTGTCTTGTGATCTATCACCTCATGGTTTCATCAAAGTCCCAGGCACTTAGAGAAACTTTGTAGATAACATAGTCATCATCTGTTCATCATTCTTTTTTTTGTAAATTGTGGTTTATATTGCTCCTATGATATCTGACTACTAGACTCCTCCACATACCTGACTGGCTCCAGGAAAATTGCAAAAATGTGACAAATAAAATGATAAGAGCCATTCAAAAATATATGAAGAGAGTGTATATTGGGCTTTTCTGGTCAGGCAGCAATAACTCAAGCATACCCTGAGAATGACCTTGTGTTCCTTGGTGAATGTGTGTTCAGTGTTCTGAGATATGGACTCTGGGGTCGGCCAACCTGATGTTTATGCCATACCTGTGAAGAACATCTGGACCCTGGCCCCTTCCTCGGGCTGCTGGACATGCATGGGTTGGAAGTCCTTTGTTTGAAGCCTGCTGGAGCTTGCTCAGTAGAGGATGCTTTGTGAAAGTTACTGTAGAACCATGAACATGCATGTGGTTACTCACACGCACCCTCATCCTCACACACAGAGAGGCCAGAACCATCAGCCTCTTCCTTCCCAGTTGTCATTAGAGGAAGGAGTGTTCCAGGAGCTAGAAGAATGGCTCACGGTATAGAAGGGATATCGAGTCTGTGACTGCTTCTCCACGGGTGTGGAAACACACTCTGGCTGCTTGGGGATGAAACGGCCTTTCCAAATGTCAGCAACATCACCCTCGTCATGCCGTGCTCTTATAAGCGCTTGCCACGGTGTGCCGGGTGGAGATGGGGGTGGGCAGTCTGTCATGTTCCCATGGGAACCCGTCTCTTGCCTCGATCCCGTGCAATCCTGGCTTCTGTCATGGTGGAATGTTGTGGAGCTTCCTAGTGGTGGTTTCCACAATCCCTCTGGGAAAGAACATTTTCATCCTAGATGAAGCAGAATAGGGTAGCCTGAGACTGTCCAGTAGAGATGGGTTTTCTTGTGTGTGTTGCAGGGGAAGATGGATTTCCTGGTGTTCCCATACTGCCAAGTTCTGCCCCTTCCTACAGCAATCTTTACAGCAATTCCAACTCTCCAGCTATCAGGGCTCCCAGGAGTGTCTACTCTGCATTCCCTGGGCCATAATGGCCAACTGCCCTTTCTTGATATCCACCAGGGCTGGCCCCAGTGGAAACCTGCCATCACAGAGGAATGTCACAGTGCAATGGGGGTGACATGCTCTGGTGTCAGGAGCCCTGGGGGCCAGTATTAGGCTTGCCACTCACTGACTGCTTTAATTATTTATCCTTCTGAAGCTCAGAGGCCTCACTGGTAAACAAGGAGATAACACATGCCCATCTCCCTGGGAGGTTACAAGGATGAAGCAAAGTGACTCATAAAGAATTGGACCCATCCTGGGCCTCCACACAGGAAAGTGGATGGGTCAGTCCACTGTTGGTTCTATTGTCAGTGGGATGAGTACCACAGCAGAGGTATGGCCGTGAGGGCAGGTTGATATTAAAACCTTTGCAGACAGGATTGCTTCTAGGGGTGGTTGGCCTCATCTTCCAGAGGTTGTCCAACTGGCTGGTAAGGTCCCTGGGAGTGGGGAGGGTATTTAAGTGGTCTACTCTCCTCTGTTGGGGCTCATGCCCCTCTGCAAAATATGTCTTACCCAGCAGCAGTGAGATAAGTACAGGAGTTAGAATGAAGTCTTCAGAATTTTTGTTTTAGAAATTCGACATTGCTGAACATCCAAGTGGCATCCAATAAAGGCTTCTCTATTTGTTTTTAATTTCAGTTTTTGAGTGATTCATTTTTATTGATTATTGATATGGATTACATCGGGGTAAGCTGGTACTTCACTATATCTTGTTTGAGAGGCACTGACCTTGATAAAACCAAAGCCAACTAAACCAAATCAACTAACGATCCAGTTAATGAGAGAAGGGAACGACCCGCCACCCAGCACCACCAGGACCATCTTAGTTTAGACGGTCAACCGATTTGCTGCCCCTCCTTCAACATGGCTTTGATTTTAAAATGTTTCCCAGAGTCATCTTAAATATCTTGTACATCAAATTACTTTCTTTTAGAAAGCAAATAGGGTATAGCTTAGAAATAAAGAAAACTAAAGTTTTTGCTAGCCACCCTGCCCTGTCCCCTTCCTGACTCACTGCCTGTCCTCTCTGTTGAGTCTCTGAATCAGGCTCCTCCCTGGCCTGGGGGTTTCTTGGGGTGGGCGGGGGCTGTATTCACTCATTTCCTCTCAGAGGGCTTGAAACAGCATCTTGCACATAGTAGGGCCTCAGAAAATACTTGTGAAATGTATAAAAGCAAATGAAAAGCTTGTTGTAACAGAAGTCCAGAAACCAGAGCTAAGTCCACTGTACCTTCACCTGCCTGTGATCTAATTCTGTGCTGAGACCACAATAACTGCGAATCCCCTAGTAAGCTATACATGAGGGGGGACTCCCCAAAAAACTGAATTCTCCTTTGGAGTGTGGGTCCCTTGTGGGTCCCTTGGAATTTGCTCCTCCAGATCAGTCAACCAAAGTTTTTATCAGGAAGTTTTGAGAAGGTTGTGTCATGATTTGCAGAAGAAATGTCCCGAGTTGTGGCAAAGAGGTGATCGGTTCTTCCACCATGACAGTGCATCTGCCCACACCACATTGAACGTGCAGCAGTTTTTCACCCTGATGGCATGATCTCCATGCCCCACCCTCCCTCTTCACCTGGTCTCACCCTGAGTGACTTTGTTTTGTTTCCCTGAAGGAAAAAAGTCCTCAAAGGGAAACACTGTGTTGATGCGGAAGAGGTGAAACAACACGCAGCAGAAACACTGTAAGGCGTCAAAATCAAGACATTCCACAACTGCTTTGCGCAGCGACTGAAAAAACATCTTGATAGGTGTCTTGCATCAGACAGAGGGTACTGTGAAGGTGACCAAAGTTTAAACATGTAGGAATAAATACACACTTTTTAATAAATAAATTCCAGCTTTTAGGGGGTCCCTTCTCGTAGAGACTCAATGAAGAATGAGAATGATGGAGGTCACCTTTACTGCCTCACCTTCCGGTAGCATTTCTTCCCTGCCTCCTGAGCGTTATCCAGGCTCATTGGGAAGGTACTTTACATGCAAGGTTCAGTCGCGCAACTGTAACTTCTCACCGGGAAATAGTGCAAGGAGCTCTGCCAGCCAATTCTGGCAAAAGCTTGGTGGAAATGAGGCCTGGTGTGTGTGTGTGTGTGTGTGTGTGTGTGTGTGTGTGTGTGTGTGTGTGTGTGTGTGTGTTGGGGGTGAGAAGGTTGGATTTGAGCCCGGGCACACTTTGGAGCAGGTAGGCAAGATCCAGAGTTGAACATCTACCCGGGTGGACGCCCCCACTCCCCCCAACCTGCCTGGGGTTTTTGATTGTGATCTGCAGTTGGATTTCAATTGGCACAAGCCCCTAGCACGAGCCATCTAGAGCCTCTCACCCATGTCTAAGCCGCTCTCATCTCTCTCTTCCGATCGTCTCATTGGCTTTGTGTGCCTGGCATCGCATTCGTGTCTGAAGGATGAGTTGTCACGAGCACTCTCCCCTCTTTAAAGAGAGAACTTGGAGACATCTGGACAAGAGGTGTGGGATAATCAACGTCGGCGCTGGGCCAAGGATTGGGACTTGGCACTGGCTATGTTGCGATGAGTAAGCCCACTCCCTGCCCTGTGTGCCTCACTGTCCGACTCAAGCTGTAACCAAGTGGTGAATGGTGACGTGGGGACAGTGGCCTTCCTGACCAGGGGGCATAGGACAGAATTCTGAAGGCTGTGGAAGATTCTGCCAGTAGAGCTGGAAAGGGGGGCCCTGGAGGTAAGGCCTGTGGGGGGGCGGGACTGGTGAAGTCGATAAGTTTCCCAGGAAACGACAACCTGCTGGTATTGCTTTTCAGACACAGACACTGGGTAGTAGCTGGTCTACTGGCACTGATGCTCAGTGTGGTCTTGGGGCAGGTCATACCAGAATCACCTGGAGTGCTTGTGAGAAAAGCAGAATCTAGATCATTCTAGAAGGTTGAGACCCTCTGCCACAGGCTTACTCCTATTCTTAACCGCATGCCTGCCTGGCGGGGGACTCGGTGGCAGTTTGGGGCTATGGACCTGAGAAATGCCATTGGCTTTACAAAATCAGACTCATTATCATCATGCCCTCTGGGGACAGGGGACAGGTGTATCCAGGTCACAAGTACTAAAGATATGACCCTGGGACTCCTGCCTTGGCTTACTGGGCTTGGCACAGTGAGAAACTGAAACTCTCTTACTCAGAGGCACGATGATCTGATTGGTTATTTTCAGGCTCCTTCTTGGGAAATTTGGCACATTAATCTAGAATACGTACAGCTATGGCATCCAATACGGTAGCCACGAGTTTCATATGGCCATTGAATTAGGATATTTGCATCATCACAGAAAGTTCTATTGAATGTTGCCCAAGAGAAAAGAAACTCTGTTCTTACATGCATTACTCAGATATTTGACACTGGGCTTCCTGTGTGTGCTGGGAAAGATGGCAAAATGTCAGCCCCAAATGACAAAGTTTAAGGTTTGTGTGTCAAATACTTGGACAGTCAGTCTATCTGACCAGTCAGCTCGGTAGGGGAAAAGAAATTAAACTGGTTAGTAAACACTGTCTGTAGCAGTGGTGACATTGCCAACTTATGAAAAGACTCCCTTCAAGCGACTCAGTCATTTTACAAACATTCGTGGGGTACCTTTTATGTCTCAGTACCATGTCTAGACACTGGGGATACAACAGTGACAAGACAGATGTGGTTCTTAGCCCTGTGGAGCTTATAGTCCTGTGTGGTCGTGCATCTCAATGGAAACATCGAGCATTTCCAGAATGGCTTCAAGTTTCCGTCCCAGGACCTATTTCATCCAACTGCCCGTGATTTTCAAAAAAAAAAAAAAAAAAGGTACAGCAAAATTCCAAAGACCCCAAATTATGTTTCCCAGTAAGCAAAGCACAACTGTATACCTAAGTGTCCTAGGCTTTCTTTCTAGGGCTTTGAAGCCCAGACCAAGCTGGTGCCATCTGGACACATTTAGAACAACAGAGGTGAAGCAGAGTCCTGGGGGCAGCTTGGGAGGCCATCCAGCGGGAGGTCCTGGGGGGCAGCCGGAGTAAACAAACGCCGAGTGGTGGGTGAAATGGTTTGGCTGTAGAGGCTGATGCACCAAGGTTCAAAGCGTCGAAGAGAGTCTGCCAGGCAATAATAACAAACGACTTTGATTTAATTACGCACCACAGACTTTCTAACCGACTTCGGAGGAAGAGCGAACTTCTGAGACCCAAGTCTGGCAAGAATCTGCCATAGGTCATCTTATTTTACAAACTGACATCTTTGTGAGGCTCAGGAAATAAATAAGCCCTTTGAAATGAAAAGGATGTGTGTGTGCGTGTGTGTGAGACACAGCAACTTATTTTTCTAATTTCAAAACAGCAGTTTTTGCCTGATCATAATGTGCCTCAAATCCTAGCTGAAAGTGTTTTTGAAGGCCACTCATTTGTTCATAGAAAAGTGTATACAGAGTCATGTTGTACAGTGTATTATGAGAAACACAGATTGTCCTGGGAAAGAAATATAAAATTGTTCATATTTTAGACAGTCACTTAGAGGACAGAGTAGCAAGGAATGCAATAATTTGTGTTGAGAATGGGCCAATTATTTCCAAAATCTTCAGCACAAATTATCCCTTAAGGAACATTTCTTGGGGAATTACTGTGTGCATAGCGCTGATCTGGCTGCAAAGGAGATGTGAAAGGGAGTAAGAAAAACTTGAGGCTGGGCGTGGTGGCTCATACCTGTAATCCTAGCACTTTGGGAAGCCAAGATAGGAGGAATGTTTGAACCCAAGAGTTCGAGAGTGGTCTGGGCAACATAGTGAGACCTCGTTTCCACAAAAAAATCAAAAACATGGTAGCACGCATCTGTGGTCCCAGCTACTTGGGAGGCTGAGGCAGAAGGTTCGCCTGAGCCCAGGAGGTAGACTGCAGTGAGCTGTGATAATGCCACTGCACTCCAGTCTGGGCGAAAGAGTAAGACCCCCAACTCAAAACAAAACAAAACAAACAAAAAACTTGGCTTAGTCTTCACAGCTTACAGATCGCCAGGAGAGACAAGTACAAGTCAGGCAAAGTGCGTGGGAAAGATTTACCTTCATGGAGGAGATCTGGGAAGGCTTCCAGAAGGAGGAGGCCTTGGAGCTAGGCCTAGCATATACAGTGTCAACTGGCTCATCACACCAAGGAAAGGAATTCTTTGCACTTCGTCAACTTGCTCATGCCTATAGGCTCCACCTTACACAATGGCAATTGCTCCTAACTTACTATCGATTGTAATTTTGAGAATCTTTATTGAATTTCATATTTTTTTGAAATTTTAAGAATGGAGTTGAAACAGGTTGAAACAGGTAACAATTTACAATAAAACCTCCAAATTGCACTCGTTTCTATAAAGGATTTGAGAAGTCTTTTTGGGAGTGAAATCTTCATCCGTAATGTATATGCCCAGACTGGACAACATAGTGAGAAACTTATCGCTACAAAAAATACAAAAAGTAAGCTGGCATGGTTAATGCCAAGTACCTGGCACATGCCTGTAGTCCCAGCTACTTGGGTGACTGAGGAGGAAAAACCACTTGAGCCCAGGAGGTCGAGGCTGTGGTGAGCCATGATCATGCCACTACACTCCAGCCTGGGTGACAGAGTGAGACCCCAACTCACAAACAAAACACACAAAAAAGTACATGCCACAGGCTTGACCTTGGGAAGTAGGTATATAATATCTCTATAGCTATAGATCCAAGGAGGCCTGGGTTTGACTCCAGTGAGCTCTTGGGCAACTCCCTGAACTTCTTTGAGCCTCAATTTATTCATCTAGGAAATGGTAGTCATAATACCTCTATTATGAAATCAATTTAGGTTTAGGATTTGATGAGATACAAAGGTGAATTTTTTAGTAGACTGTTAGGCATGTGTCCAGTGAACGCTGGTTAAAATAAAACCCACCTCTTGATATGTCAGTCTTTTTTTTTTTGAGTCAGAGTCTTACTCTGTCATCCAGGATGGAGTTCAGTGGCATGAACATGACAATCATGGCTCTTGGCTCCTCCTGGACTCAGGTGATCCTCCCACCTGAGTGATTTTTTGTAGCGATAAGTTCTCACTATGTTGTCCAGTCTGGGCATATACATTACGGATGAAGATTTCACTCCCCAAAAGACTTCACTCCTCCTGGACTCAGGTGATCCTTCCACCTCAACATCCCAAGTAGCTGGGACGACAGGTGCTCACCACCACACTTGACTAATTTTTTGATTTTTTTGTAGTGACAAGGTCTTGCTATATTGCCTAGGCTGTTCTTGAACTCTTAGGATCAAGCAATCCTCCCACCTCAGTCTCTGAAAGTGTTGGGATTGCAGGCATGAGCCACTGCCCCTGGCCCCATCTTACTCCATCTTAACTGGACTACTAATCCGATGGTCACTTGCAATCAAGTACCAATTGTGGTGAAGCAATGTATTTTGGGTAGGGAATAGTTGGGACAAAGGTTTCTCATGGTGCTGTTCTAAGCAAAAGTCTAGAAAGGGCTACTCTGATGAAGAAAGCTCTTGTCGAAAACACTCTTTCAGGCAGCTCCATTTGATGTGATGGGGCCAGTGCATGTCTTTTCTCTCCACTCCCAAGCTCAATCTAGCCCTTGTCCCACGGTGTTGAAATAGCCTGTTTACAGGAAGATCTTCCCTACTTGGCTGCGAGCTCCTTAAGGATCGGGACTCTGTCTTATTAATTCAGCATCAAGCCCGGGGCCTGGGATGAAGTTGGTACTCCATAATACTTGGTGAATGAGTGAGTGGATAGAAAAGTTTAAAACTGAATCAAAGCCCTACAACCAGACATCATTATCTGGATTCTCTTTCAGTTCACTTTAGTGACAGGTGGGAGGCCAACTAAGCATATTTATTCACTATGTTATAGATTACTATCCTAGTAGAGCTAGTACTATTTCCTCACATAAGCAAGCTTGCAAAATCCAGAGAATTGTAAGATTGTGTAGCTTGCTTATGCTCAGCCTGTTGTTCTGCTTATCAAGATTCTTTGTTTGGGTGACCAAGAGAAATTAGGATATTCTCTAGGCTTGTGGAAGACTGGCAACTGTTCGACCTGAACAGAGAATAGATGTTTGGAAAAGGTTAGCTCAGGGTGGGTACTGAGTCGGGGTCAGAAAAAGTCACTAATGAATGATTCTCCAGAGGAAGAAATACCTCTCTGATCACATGTTTTTGTCAGCCCGTGTCAACACTTCCCGCTTCCCCTAACGCAGAATGGAGTGTCAACGACCGGTCACTCACTGATTCACGCTGTGTGGTAACCAGTTACCATGATGTGTTCATTCCTTCTCTTAGTCAACAAATACAAGGTAATATCTACATGCGGTACAGAAATACAAAAGGTGTCATGGTAGGGCACAAGAGATGTGTCCTACTTTAAACCTACCCTTAGGAGCTTCTGGCTTAGTAATGCAGATTATTAGATATACAAACAATAGGTATTAAAAAAAGGAGAAAATGAAAAGTAAAGAAGAGTCCAAGGGCCATGGGAGACCAAGAGAATGGGATACCATCGCTATCAGAAGGCAGTTCTCAGTAGGGTGGAGAGGCTTTGGGAATAAATAGTTTCAAATCTCAGAATTGCCATTTATGAACCATATGGTTCTAGGTCTCAGTCTCGTTGCTTGTTGGATTTTTGTGAGGGTAAATGAGAAAACGTGTGTAGGGGTTCTTAGCACAGAGCCCGACACATAGAGGGCCCGTGTTTCTCAGCTCAACTCCACAAGCCAGTGCACCTGCAGAGCTTTTAAAAATCACAGGTGTCCAGGTGTGGCATTCGGGGTGACCTGATTGAAACTTAGCTTTAGCTCAGATTAAGCAAGCAAGAAATTGATTGGTTAGACATAGAATATTCACAGAATGGAAGGAAAGAGCCAGGCTTTGGAAAGGATGAGACAGGGTGGCTCTGAGGCCTCAGTTGGGGGCGTTGGCGTGAGCATAATGGGCAGTTACTTCAGGGGCTTCTCCAGAAGAATCAGATCCAATGAAAGTTCATTCTCACTTTTCTTCTTCCAGGATTCTCATTCCAGGAGAGTCTGGATGGCTGTTTTGAACTGGATGTTTGTGCTTTCCCCGTTCCAAAAAAATTCATTTGTTGAAATCTAATCCCCGGTGTGATGGTGTTTGGATGTGGGGTCTTTGGGAGGTGATTAGGCTATGAGGGTGGAGGCCTGGTGAATGGCACGCCCTCTTCTGCCAGGGGCATATACGATGAGAAGGCAGCAGTCTTCCACCCGGCAGAGAGCCTTCGCCAAAACCCAACCGTGCTGGCAACCTGACCTCCGACTTCCAGCTCCAAAACTGTGAGAAACACATTCTGTTGCTTCTAAGAGACCCAGTCTGCGGTACTGGTTACAGCAGCCCAAACTAAGACAGTGTCCTTGCTTAGTGGGGGAGGGTACCTCTTCGCTTAACACCCCTCAAGTGTGCCAGTGATGTCTTGTTTCCCAGGGGAAAATGAAGTGGTTTCACCTGAACTGTCAATACATGTTGGGCAGATTAGAAACATCGGTTGTTCACAATGCAGTGCCTATCCCATCCCTATGTAACGGACATCTATGTGTGGGGCATGGGCAAGTATATTAATTAATGAATTAATTTCACACCTGTTGATTATCACTGTGCATAAAATACATTTTAAAAGCTTCACAATTAACTTAGAGATGCACCAAGAGTTGAGAATGACTGGAAAAGCACTAAAAAGGGGAGGAGGAGAATGATTAGCTCTTAAGATGGAAGAGGAGGCGGATACAAAGTTGAGTAACACACAGCTCTTTAGAAACTTGAAGGCCATGGTGCTAACTGGAACCGCAGCAGTGCTCTGAGTACTCGGATCTCTCTCTTTCTCTCTAGCAAGGGTGATAAACAATATTCATACAGCTGTAGGGGTGTGTGCGAGATTCTGAGAGAACCTGAACCTTTCCTCCAGATGACTATTTTTGTCTTCATTACACCCGCTGCAACAAGGTCAGCTCAGGGTCCCCAGCAAGCGAGTGGTCTGAGAAGACAGGCTGTTACCAGTAACCCAGGAGAGGTGGCTGTCTCTGCATCAGGGGTTAGCACCCCGTTGGCAGTGCCTTAGACTGCAAAGAAAAGACCTATAAGTCGTTCCAGGGAATGGAACATTCCCTGGTTTCAGGGTCAGCCTCTTCCCCAGAAGGATTGGGTATCTGCCAGGTGACCCGTGGGAGTAACCTGCACTTTCTGAACTTTTCTGTGGAGTTGGGGAGAGAAGAGGGAGCAGCCGGGCTGGCAGTCTGCCAAGCAATAGGGAATCATGGGATGTGCCTGACCAGCTCTGGGAGGTTGCCCAGCCACACTGGATCTGGACTTCAGGGTCTTTAAGGACCAAACATTGCTCTGGACATTTTTCTCTAGGCCCCATTAATCCTGATGACAAGCTCCAAAATTGCAAAGGGAGTGCCCTTAGCCAGATCACAAGTATCTGTAGTCTGACATTAAGCAAACTGAGTTTGGCTTTTCTGTGTATAATTGGCACCCAAATATAGCTAAAGAAGAGAGAGAGAGAGAGAGAGAGAGAGAATTTTTGGCTTCCTCTCCTGCTTAAAAATTAACTATGACATCTATTGCTTCCATTATCCAAGAATGTCAGTTGGGAGCAGGCTTGCCTCTCTGTTTGTAGCCATCCCATGCCCTCTACAGGCTTCCCTACTGATCTAATCAACACTAAGATCGTCTGTCGCTACCAGACAAGAAGAAAGATGTCTTTGGGCACTGATCTCTCTGTTTATATGCCCCCACCCCCCGTCGCTTCCTGTCACCAAGTCTCACTCCTGGTCTCCTTCCAATTCTCAATCAAATAATCGATTTGAAAATTTATCTCAGAGAAATTAGCATTTTGTCTGGAATATTATAGGTGCGTAGTTTAGGGTAATTAAATAGCAAAAAACCTCTCGATTACTATTTCCAGGGATATTTACTGTTTTGCCTTTAATTATTTTTGCTGGGAGGTACATTCGTCAGAATGTTTGGTTACCATAACAAAGGCCACGACGGTAGTGACTTAATCAAGGTAGATGGAAGCTCAGGCATAGGCAACTAGGGTTAAAATAGGCTGTCAGTTCACAGTGTTTAAGACTCAGGATCTTTCTATCTTCCTGCCATCTTCAAAATGTGGCTTCTTCCTTGCGGCTGAAGTCTAACTCAGCCCCAGCTACCACCTCCAGGCTATAGCTGAAAGGAAAGGAGAAGGGGAGGGGAGGGGACAGAAAAGAAGGGGGGGGACGACCTGTGCTTTTCATGGCCAAAACTGGAAGTTGCCTTTTCTCACATTCTATTTTCTAGAAGCTTGTCAAAGGGTTACACCTACTTGCAAAAGATCCTAGGAAATGAAGTCCTTACTTAGGCGGAGTATGCCTAGATAACACTTCTGTCAGCAGGACACAGCGGATGGACACATAAAGGGTGACAACTTATCTCCTTTGTCAGGAGGCCTACTTGCTGCCTTCCAACTCACACTCCTCGAGTGACTACTCTCCCTGTGCACCGCCAGTGTTCTATCTTTACAAAGCGTGCAGCCCTGACCTTCAAACCAGTCTGTCTCCTCTGTGGGCAATCTCCATGACATCTTCCGCCATGCCCTCAGCTGCCT
Organism: Carlito syrichta; assembly: GCF_000164805.1. Classification (NCBI taxonomy): domain Eukaryota; kingdom Metazoa; phylum Chordata; class Mammalia; order Primates; family Tarsiidae; genus Carlito; species Carlito syrichta. Next base: position 183,728 of record NW_007246162.1, read on the forward strand.
AACTTAGAGACCTAAGGGGCGCTGTTGGGGTTGGATGACTCTTAGTTCCCACACCTGGATCGGCCATTGAGACCGTTGCGTCTGCTTCAGAAATCTCTCCCACATCTGGCTTCCTCTCCCCGTCTGCTCCACCGTGGCCTTAGTTCATGGTTTCAACATTTCACTTCATTCTGTCTGTATTGATTTATTCAATAAGCAATAATTGAGCATCCACTCTGTAGCAAGTGATAATGTATATGCTGAAGATAAAAAGCTAATCCTTGCCCTTCAGCTAAACACCAGTGTAACAGGAGAGACAAAAAGCAAAAGGAGACAAAACACTCACCTAACCGGAGGGCAGTGCACAGACTGCTGAACCTACTATTTCTTCTTAGGCCACCAATCCACCTGATTCTAGTGCATTCTCTTCACTGTTCCACTCCTGTTTTAAAAAGCCTGATTGCATCGCTGTTTCCTGTTTAAAATCAACTCCCACTTGCTCCCTTTATAATATAACCTTTATAATTAATACAAAGGAGGCAGAGGTGATAACAAATGACATGGTTTTAACAAATGACATGGCATGAGTACAAGCAATCAACCAACCAGCGGTGCCAGTGTAGATTGATCATACCAACCCTGCAGGAAATGTTCCTCTTCCTTTGGCCCCAAACTTACTTCCCCTCTAAACACCATATGCTCTGGCTGCTCTGAGCTGCTTTCTATTCTCTTAACATGCCATGTTCTTCCATGACCTTGTATTTTGCCTGTGCTATTCCTTCTGGTAAGAATGTTCTTACTCCCTTAGTGGCGAATTTTTCTTCTTCTTCCTCCTCTTTCTCCTTTTTCTTGCTCTTCTTCCATCGAATAGCTAATATTTCTTGAATAATTATTACATATCAGGCACTATTATAAACACTTGACCTCATGTAATAGAGTATTTGATCCTTGCAACTATGTAATAAGAGTACTTTTATTATTTCCATTTCATAGATGAGAAATTGTGGCATAGGGAAGTTCAATAAATTGTCCTAGATCATCCAGCTCAAATGCCAATTTCTCTATGCAGTGTTTCCAGACACACTTGACAGGATTAGCTGCTTTTTTGTTCTGTGCTCTCATAACACGTTGTACATATTTCTACTACTTATCACATTATATGACAGATCATCTATTTCTATGTCTCTCTTCCTTGGTAATAGATAATGAAATCATCTTTGGGTCTCTAGGGCCTGGAACAGCACTTGGCCTATGATAGACACATAATAAAAGGTGTTGAAAGTGGAAGGAATAAATAAAAGCAGAAAATGTCTTCTTACCTGTGTGGTTCCCCATATCACCTTCTTACCAATAACTTCAGTAATTCCCCCACAAGTGTCTTTTTAGAATTTTTCCATATTTTTCTAGCCAGGATAATCTTACCTGAAAGGAGAGGAGGCCACCACCAATGGAGTATAAATTCAGGAGCTCCCAAAAGACATAAGTTCTGAAAAATAACTTTTTACCAACTGGCTACCTAGAAACTTCCGGGCCAGAATAACAACTCTCTAATTCAGGCTTAACTGCTATTGGGAGGCAAGTCTGCCTTAGATATCCCACACCATAAGCTGTTAGTGTGCATGCATCCTTTGATGGAGATGACTGGCAAGGAAGCTCAGCCTGAGGACCGGCGGCGCCGGATAGGAGAGCACTGCATGCCCATTCTAGGGACAGGTGCCGAAATGAGGCGAAGGGTTAAGGTGGGGAACAGCAATTGAGTTGGGTGGAGGATATTCACTAAGTCATAGCCAGGTAACAGGAGGAAGAGTAAGTTCATCAGATTGTCTTCCTTCTTCACGTGCTTCCAGGGTCTGAGCCTATGCCCAGCCCTGCCTCCCTTAGAGTTGGCTACTGTCAACTTTTACATAACCTAGAATCTCAACATGGCTTTCTTCCTAACCTTGACAGTCCCCCTCCCTCGGTTTTCTGTATTTCAAATGGGCAGTCAGCAAGAATACTGTTTTCCCATAAAAAGGTGCAAAAGAGATGATCTGGAGTCCTCAGTCACGGCTATACACTCCTCCAAGGTGATGTTCAGTGCTGTGCTTAGGGTAATATTCCCCTCAGAGTGTTGGCACAGGTGGGCATCAGACTTGATTCCTTCTGACCGCCATTCTCAAGGCCAATGAACAAGGAAATGAGAACCGATGCAGAACTGGTTTGTGTTTTAAGATGGCATGTGCGGGCACATATACATACGTACGCACACACACATATACACACACACTCCCCCTAGGAAAATTGAAATCGCTGTGGAATGGTAATTTTGTATCCTCATATTTAACCTGATATAAACTACAAACTCTTCTTTTTTGTAATCTTCAAAATGACCATTTAGAATGACTAAATAGTCTGTCTAAATTAGATATTCCTTTGTGGTTGAACATGTAGATGTATAAAACATTTTTATAATTATAATTAATTACAATGTTTTTTCATTATATTATGAAGTATTTCAACCATAGAAAAATAAAGTATAATGATGAACCCCTCCCAAACTTATTATCTAGATTTAACAATAATTAACATTTGCAAATTCTTGCACTTAGTTTTGCTAAGGTATTTAAAAATAAATTATAGTTATTATCACATCTTGCCACTAAATACTTCAGTTTCCATCTCTAGACAATAAGGACATTTCTTAATGTCAATATCAGACCTCACAAATTTAACATTTATTATTTAATATCTGGTCAATATTCAAAGTTTGCGACAGTCTCTCCGAATGTCTTTTAACAGCTTCTTTGCCCAAACCTAAATTCAAACAAGGTCCCATCATTGCATTTTGTGGTCATGGCTCTTGATTCCCTTTTAACCTAGAATCTTCCCTCTGTCCCAAGTCTTTTTCTCTATTCTGTGGACTTGAGGAAACTAGACCCGTTTTCAGTTAGAATTTTCTGCATTCTGGATTGCTTCCTGGAGATGTCATTAAACACATTCTCTCAATCCCTATATTTAAATTGATACTTGAATCTTAACCACATTTTTGGTAAAAATATTTTATAGGGGACTATATTTTATATTACATCAGAATTTACCTAATATGAAATTTTTCCATCAAAAGGGATGATAAGATCACTTGATCAGGAAGTTTAGGCAATGGCAATCAGATCTACCCATTTTAAAGTTGTGTTTTTCCCTTTAGACCAGTAAGTGATCAGTAGGGTAATGTTTTAGGTTTTTGCAAATATCCAGCTACTCTTTAATCTTTCTCTTAATGATTTCAGCATCCATTGCTGAATATCACCTAAAACAAATATCTCTTTAGGGGTTAAAAAATGTCAATTTCTATTTCTATCACTTCTTCTGGTATCTATTAGCTGAAATTTCACTGAGATTCTCTTTCTTTCTGTATTTATTAATGAGACTTTTTTTTGTAAAAAAGAGCTCCTCCTTATTAATTAGGGGTATTTAGTGACCTTGAATTCCAGGTAATATTGCAGCAAACCACCCAGACTCAGTGGTGTAAAAGAATTTTGTTATGTCTGTGGATTTTGTGGGTGAGGAATTCAGACAGGGCACACACGTCTCTGTCCTGTGATGTCTGAGTCGCAAGTGAGTCTCAGGACTTAAAGGCTGCAATGACTCAACAACTGGATGCTTGAATGATCTGGAGGCTCCTTCACGCATATGTCTCTCTTGGGCCAGAATGACTTAAACTCTGAACTCAGCTGAGACTGTTAACCAGCGTCCGCCATGTGGACTATCCATGTGGCTTGGGCTTCCTCACAGCATGGCGACCTCAGGGGAATTAAACTTTTTAGCCTAGAAGTTCAGAATTCCTCAAAGAATGTCCCAGCAGACATAAACGAAGCTGAATGACCTTTTTTGACCTGTCCTCAGAAATCATAAAGCATCACTCTGGTCGTAGTGTGTTATTAGTCAAAACTGTCACAAGCCTGCCTAGGTTCCAAAGGAGGTGACATAGAACCACCTCTTGATGGAAGAGCAGAATGGTCATGAGGTAAAAGAGCACGTGGGATGGGGAAAGAGCCCTGTGGCCATCTTTGGACGATACAATCTACCACAGCCTGAAAGACAGTTCCTACATGACAGGAAAACATAGGTCTGATTCTTTCCACTTAACTATCAATATTCAAAGCACAAGACCAGTAAAATGAATACCTTGAGTTGTGACAAATTAGGAAGATTTTCTGAGAGCTAAGTATGAGGTTTTCTGATTTTTTAACATTAGTACATTGATTTTCTTAAAAAATGATATATTTTGTGTCCATCTATCCTTTTTGATGCACAGATTGTCCCACTACCTTGCTTTCTGGCATAACAAGATATGTCAGGCTCATATTATATGTTCTCTGCTCTAGTCTTGAAGTTAGTGATTTTTTCCTAGGAACTTCTATTCCTATTGATAGTTAGAATTTGATATTTAGAATGATGTTTAGAAACTAAATCTGAACACTAAGGGTGTTCTTTTTTTTTTCTTGAGACAAGGTCTTGCTATGTTTCTCAGGCTGGTCTTGAACTCCTGGGCTCAGGCAGTCTTCCCACCGCAACCTCCCAAAGTGCTGGGATTACAGGTGTGAACCACCATGTCTGGCTAAGGGTACTCATTAGTATAAGGTTGGCATTGCTTCCAGGGCTTTCCATAAACAGAGCTTTAAGCTCTTTTTAAGAAATATATGTATATGTGTGTGTCTTTACAATTTGAAATTTACACTAATATTTATAATTCACACTTAAATATTATAGGATTTTTATCTAACATCTTTGATTTTGTAATTTTATGTCTTTTCTTAACTAACTGAAATATAAATCTCACACTAGACAACTATATCATAGACAACAAAAATAGTTTCAAAATGACAATGCTAGTATTACTTCTAACAGTGTCATAGCAATAAAAATAAAGTTTAATATTCTTTTGAAGTTTTTGTTGTTGTTATGCTTGTTTTTTTTCTTTGTCTTAGATAGATTACACTAAACTTGTCTTAGATAGATTACACTAAACTTTTCTTAAATAGATTACACTAAACTTGTCTTAAATAGATTACACTAAACTTGTATAATAGATGAACCACGTTCAAAGCATACTCCGATAATTTGCTTTCTCTTTATGTCTTTATTTCATTCTTTTCATTTTTTAGGTAAGCACTTTTTATTAGATTTTGATTTAGGCTTCCAATGTTTCTTTTCACTAATATAAGCAAATATGTGTATACACACACAAACACACACGCACATATACATGAACATGTGTGTATTTATATTTATACTTTCACCTCTCCTCATGCAAAATTGTATGTTACTGTATTTTTCTGCATCTTTCCTTTTTTATTAAAGTGTGTATCCTAAAGATCACTCCACAAAACTTTTGGAATTCTTCGTCATCTTTTTCATGGTTACTTATACTCCATTGTGTGGGTTTACCATCGTTTATTTAACCAACCCCCTGATGATGGAGATTCAGTTGACTGTAATCTTTGTATTTCAAATGTTATTTTGTATTTGTGCCACTGTAACTTTGGGGCAGAGCCCCAGAACTAGGACCACCAGACCAAGATCCATGCATGTTCAATTGTGCTTGATGTTGTCAGTTCTCTCCAAGGGGCTGTGCAACTGTATTCCTAGGAGCAATGAAGGAGAGGCTGGCTCCTTGTAGTCTTGTCATAAAAATGTGTTATCAAATGTTGGACTTTTGCCAATCTGACAGGTGAGGAATGGTATCTCATTATACTACCATTTTGGTGGAGCAACTTTAATATGCTTAAAGACCGTGTTTATTTCCTTTTATGAGTCCTGTTTGTTCATGCATTTGGCTAACTCTTCTATTGGACTGTTGGCCTTTTTATTTTTCCAATATCTGGGAGTGCTATTTTGCCATGCAATTTTTTGGATATTGTTTAATTTACCAATATTTCCTTTTATTGATTATGGATTTAAGGCATAATTAGAATGATCTTCCTCATTCTCAGGTTGTAGAAATTCTTGCATATTTCTTTATTATTTGTTCTTGCAAAGAGTTTGACTATTCCTATATAGCTGTTAAAAGTTCACAATTATGCGTAATATGCTTATAAACATCTTTGTTCATAAAACTTTCTTTACCCCTATGTTTCAGATGTTTCCTTAGGATAGATGCCTATAACAGAATTTCTGGATGAAAAGAGTAGAAAACATTTTAAAGATCTTGATGCACAATGCCAAATGATCAATAAGTTTTAACACCATAGCAGGTTTAATTGACGACAAGTCCCGAGCCTCAAGTATGGACAAAATGTTAAATCTGCTTGTCAGTTTTCATAGTTCAGAGTAAATCATATAACTATATAAAAATTCCCTGGGGGGACATGTGTGTAACTAGAATGCCCCTAAACATTAGCAGTCACCATTTAATCCTCATTTGCTGACTAATTTCTCTCACCTTCATACCACGTAACTTTTGTACCAAAGGCCACCATCACAGTTATTTGGGGAGAGGTCATCAGATATCTTCTGAGGAGTAAAGATGTGTCCTCTCTGACCACATCATGTATGTTCACCGCCCCTGAGTCCCTGGAGAGGTACTTCCTCATTGCCACTGGGGCAGGTGCCCTCAGTGAGATTGCCACATCCCTGGACTGCCTGCCCACTGCTTCCTGAATCACCAAGGGCTCTGTTCTCTTCGTCCACACTGAGGTGGTGCTGTGTTGTCTGCAGAGATGAGGGACAGCTTTTCTACTCTAGGGCCACTGGTGACTCTGCTTGTGCTATGGATTGGGGTCCCTGAGGAAGGCCATTTCTGTATTCCTATCTGCATCACGCTGTCCTTTCAATTTCCAGTCTGTCCATGTATGGGGCTTTGAACTCATCTCAAAACATCTTCATTCTGGTCTGCCTGGCTCCCCGGCAAATAGACTCATGAAATAAGTGCAGGGAGTTGGGCTATGCTCAAGAGCATAGCTCACTGGTGTGTCTAACACAACAGGCTGAACTCAAATTTCCCTGTTATGTCTGCCATTTGGTATGATGGATACGGAATTCATTTAGTTATTCAATTCACAAAATATACCAGGTGCCCAGGAATTACTCTAGGTACTAGGGATTCGACGATGGTAAAGAAAATAAAATCCTAACTCCTGGAGCTTACATTCTAAAGGCAAGACACAGATAACTAACAAATGTCAAGTGACTTGTAACTGCAGGAAGTTATGTGTCCTATAAAGAAAAGCAAGTCAGTGTGAGGGAATAAAGAGTGTTGGGGAAAGCTGTGGCTATTGATGAATATCCTGATTTGCTTTGAAAAAAGATTATTGTAGTTACCATGTAGCAAACAGCCTGAAGAGGGTCAAAGGTAGAATCGGGGAGGCCAGTTAAGGGATGACAGTGGCCTGCACTAGGTTTCCCGGTACAATTCACATTTTAAATAGTCTGTCCCACTTTCCTCATAACCTCTTAAGAGGTTATTTATTTACTCAATCGATATTTTATTTGACGCGTGCTATGTACCAGGCACTCTTCAAGAATCTGGAAATATATCAATACACACAGCAGAGACAAAAATAACTATTTTTGCTCTTATAAAGTTTTGGGTTTTAGAGGCAGAGGAAGACAAGTAAGATGAAATAAATAAACAAATCATCTGTAAGATAGGGGTAAGTGCCAAGGAGAAAAATTAAACAAAGAAGAGGTTGGTTAGAGTTGGGATGTTAGGTGTTGGGTAGAAGACAAATTTTAGATAAAGTTAGATAAGGGAAGATCTCACTAAGAATGTGCTCTCAGTTAACCTGAAGGATGTGAAGGTCTTATTTTACGAAACAGCTTGACTTCTTATTTAGAATATTTGGCCATTCATGTATTCTTTCAACAAATATGCATTGAGCCCCTACTATGTTGGGTGCTGGAGATAAAAATGTGGGTGAAATACGTTCTTAGCCTTCATAAAACTTCATAAATGTAAACTTATAACTATTCTATGTGTTAAGTTAAGGATACAAGGTTTTATGACAGCTGTAATAGGGGTTTCTTTGACTCAATGTAAGTCAGGGAAGACTTCCTTGAGCCAAAATCTAAAGGATGAATAGGGATTAATAAAACAAAAAGGAGACAGAAGACCACCCTTTCTAGACGCTACAGCCTCTCAAAGCCATGTGGTGGGAGGGAACAAGACATATAAGTACTGAAGGACTCAGGTGTCTGAGGGTTAGAGAGTGGGTCATGGTAAATTTCTGGTTTTAAGATACAGAATGAGAAAACTGTTGATGTGCAAGGCTTTTTGTTGTTGTTTTTTCTCTCTAAAGGTGGAATTAATAAATTCTTCTCTTTTCTACCCAAGAGAAGGAGGGCTTCTCTACCAAGAAGTCAGACCTCAGAGATCACGAGAAGAGCAAGTAAGATTCCATGAGCTCTAAAATTAAACCTTAATCTAGCAAATTTTAGAGATTAATGCTACCCAAGACATGAGGACTTAATTTTCCAGCTGTAGTATGGTGAAGCTAAACAAGGGTCAATGGAAAATTTTTGTAAGGATTGTAAATTTGTAAGATAGGGAGAGGAGGGTTATTTACTTTGGTTGTTAAAAACTACATCTTGTTTGTGTGTAAGAATTTGAATTTAATAAAGAGTTAGTGTAGTTTTGCTATGTACATGGCAAGATCCTAGTCCTGAACTCAGTATCCTTTCAGTACCTGAGGAGATAGGGCTGATGCAACAACCAGTTCCTATTTGATATACATTATTTAATATGCAGTATATAATCTCATGACATTTTTTGAAGTTTGTATTTTACAGAATATCAACCATTTCCCCAATCCTTGTTGTTATTTTCACATATATTTTGCTGTTTTTTAAAACAGTGAAACATATTTTTAAAATCCCAGCCAGGCACGGTGGCTCACTCCTGTAATCTCAGTACTTTGGGAGGCTGAGGGGGGAAGATTGTTTGAACCCAGGAGTTTGAGATCAGACTGAGCAACATAGCGAGACCACGTCTCTACAAAAAATAAGGAAATGTTAGCTGGGCATAGTAGACGTGCATTTGTGGTGCCAACTATTCGGGGCCTGAGGCAGAAGGCTCACCTGAGCCCAGGAAGTCAAGGCTGCAGTGAGCCATGATTGTGCCACTGCACTCCAGCCTGGGTGATAGAGTGAGCTCCCGACTCAAAAAGAAAAAAAAAAAGGCTGAACTCAGTGGTTCAGCCTGTAATCCCAGCACTTTGGGAAGCTGAAGTGAATGGATTGCCTGAGCCTGCAGGTTCGAGATCAGCCCGGGCAACTTGGCAAGACCTCATCTTTACAATAAAATAACAAAAAATTAACCAGGTGTGGTAGCGTGCGCCTGCAGTTCTGGCAACTTGGAAGACTGAGGTGGAAGGATCACCAGATCCTAGCAGGTTGACACTGGGGTGGCCGTAAGCATACCACTGCACTCCAGCCTGGCTGACAGAGGGAGACTCCAACTCAAAAAAAAAAAAAAAAAAACTTTTATTGAAATGAAATATTTTTTAATCTGTTATGCAAATAAAACATTAAGCAGTCCTCCAAGATATAAAATAAATAAAAAGTGAGCCTGCTGTAGTAGAAGGGCCTGGGGGAGAAGGTGTTGATCTCATCCCCTTGGCCACCTCCTTGCCCCAACGTCAGGCCCCAACACGGAGACCTAAAACTCTGGCAAGTAGTTTGGAAACCCCTGACCTAAGTGGTCCCTCCTGCCAATTTACAGAGGCACTGGGAGATTCGGAATGCAAAATGTATTCACCTTACCTGCAGGCACTGGAACTTAAATTCCTTTCCTAATGGGCTTCTGTGAAGTTCTCCCAGATGTCCCAGGGTATTTCTTTATTCATTAAACCTGGGAATGATTGAGATTCCTTTCCAGCACTCACTCAGCCAGACTTGCACTGCGACTCTTCTTCCCCAGAAGTGGCTCTAATCTCCTGATCACAGTTTCCTTGTCTTCTGTTGGTTGGAGGACCCCAACCAGTTGGGTGCGGCAGGAAGAATTGTAAGAGACGTTGGAATGGGCAAAAATGGTGACTGCTCATCCTGTCAAGGGCAGCCTTTCAGGTTATCCCCTGTGACGTTCAATTTTATGTGGCAACCTGACTGGGTTAAGGGATGCCCAGATAGCTGGGAAAATATTATTTCTGGGTGTGTCTGTGAAGGTATTTGTAGAAGAGATTAACATTTGAATCTGCAAACTGAGTAAAGAAGATCATTCTCACCCACATGGGAAGGTATCTTCCAATCCACTGAAGGTACAAAGAGAACAAAAAGGCAGAGAAAGTGTGAATTCAGAGCTGGGACACTTACCTTGTTGTCCTTGGATAGCAGAGCTCCTAGTTCTTTGGGCTTCATATTTGGGTCTTCATATTTGAACTGGAACTGACACCATTGCCTCTTCTGGTTCTCAGGTCTTTGGACTTAGATTGAAACTATACCACCAACTTTCTTGGTCTCCAGCTTATAGATGGTAACTTGTGGGTTTCTCCACTTCCATAATCATGTGAGCTGATCTCTCATAATAAAACTCTATATATCTTTGTATACAATTTGTTCTGTTTCTCTGGAGAACCCTAACTAATATGATACATCATCACCTTTCATTGTCACTGATGTGCTTTTAAAATCTTGTAACTTGTAGGATACAGATAGAAATAAAAATGATTCATGTCCACAGAAATGTAATTTATGTCTCCTTGGGATGAAGTTGATTATTGCCCTGTGGATATGGAACAATTTTGAACTTATTTGGAAATTCATTTCAATTTTCCTCATGGCCTATATATGTGTGTACTTTTAAAATTTTTCTTTAATTCGATTGTTGCTTTTTATTGGTTCCCTCTTTAAGGAGTTAAAAATTTTTTTTACATGTGTGCGTTTTATAGTTGTGTGAGAATTTTGGCTTTTAACTTTAAAATATACATATAAACATTAATGGGCAGTAACTCATGCCTGTCAAGCACATTATTAAAAAAGCAGGAAGGCTGCAGAAACCTGCTCTGACCTTGCCAGAACTGACCTGTTTTTCACTGGTAGGAATCATTTTGGTTTCTCCTTCTTAATCTAGATCTCCTCTTGGTAGAGAGTCACTTCCAGTCTCGGCTGGGTCATCTAAGGGGCCTCGCCATCTCATAGTCTTCTAGACCTTCTGTGCCACATCCCTGTCTCTCAGCTTTATTATAATTACCGTGCAATACATGAAGGTCAGACAAGTCTGGGCATGTTCAGCAAGCGTGAAGTGGCTACCAGAAATCCATTTGCAGAGGGTCTGGAAATCCCTCAGAACAATCCAAACAGAAAGGGGAGAAAGACAGAGGAATAATAATAAGCGGGGGGAAAAAACCCCTTTAATCCTGGCATTGAGGCTCATTTGAGAGATTGAGTTCAATGTCTGTCACCTAAATTTATCTCCCAGTTCAGCCTCTGTTAGATTAATCTCTGACCTCAAAATAGTTAGAGCCATCTCTGAGAAACCCACAGCCAGCATACTGCTAAACAGACAGAAATTGGAACCATTTCCCCTGAAAACCAGAGCACGACAAGGATGCCCGCTCTCACCCCTCCTTTTCAACACAGTTTTGAAAGTCCTACTTAGAGCAATCAGACAAGAGGAGGAGATCAGGGTATCCAAATAGGAAAAGAGGAAGTCAAGTTATTCCTCTTTGCAGGCGACTTGATTCTATACCTTGAAAATCCAAGAGAATCTGTCCAAAAACCTCCTTGCACTGATAACAGACTTTGGAAAGACTCAGGGTATAAAATCAATGTGCAAAAGACAGTCGCATTTCTATACAACAAACAGAAACCCAATAAAAAGCACAATCCCATTCACAAGAGCCACAAAAAAAAAATGAAATACCTTGGCATCTTCCTAACTAGAGACATGAAAGATCTTTACAAGAAAAACTTCAAAACACTGCTCAAAGAAATCAAAGATGACACAAACAAATGGAAAAATATCCCATGCTCATGGATTGGAAGAATCAACATTGTTAAGATGTCCATCCTACCAAAGGCAATCTACAGATTCAACGCCAATACCCATTAAATTACCAACATCATTCTTCTCAGACCTAGAAATGACAATACAGGAATTCATATGGAAACATAAATGACCACCAACTGTCAAAACAATCCTCAGCAGAAAAAGCAGAGCAGGAGGTATCACACTCCTAGACTTTAAACTCTATTATAAAGCTACAATAATCAAACAGCCTGCTATCGGAACAAAAACAGGCATATAGACTAAAGGAACAGGATAGAGATTCTAGAAGCAAAACCTCAATTTCTCAACCAAATCATCTTTGTTAAAGCCTCCACCACCAACAACTGGGGAGAGGAGAACCTACTCAATAAACGGTGCTGGGAAAACTGGCTGACCATGTGCAGAAGATTAAAAAAAGATCCCTACCTATCACCATACACAAAAATCATCTCTAAATGGATCAAAGACCTAAATGTAAAACCTCAAACTGTAAGAACCCTAGAAAATGCAGGAGACACCCTTATGGAAATTGGAACTGGCAACCAATTCCTGATCAAAACCCCAAGTGCCCATGCCATAAGAGATAAGATAGACAAGTGGGACCTCATCAAACCGACAAGCTTCTGCAAAGTCAAAGAAACCATCAAGAGAGCAGGGAGACAGATCACAGACTGGTAAAAAAGATTTGCCAACTGTACATCTGACAAAGGCCTAACATCTAGGATCTACAAGAAACTCAAACATGCTGAAAAGAAAAAACAAACAGCCCCCTTACAAAGTAGGCTAAAGATATGAATAGACAGTTCTCAAAAGAAGACATACGAGCAGCCAATACATGAAAAAATGCTCAGGCTCACTAGTCATCAAAGAAATGCAAATTAAAACTACACTGAGATACCACCTAACTCCAGCCAGGATGGCTATTGTCAATAACTTAAGAAACAACAGATGCTGGAGAGGATGTGGCAAAAAGGAAATACTTCAACACTGTTGGAGGGAGTGTAAACTAGTACAGTCTCTGTGGAAAACGGCGTGGCGATTCCTAAAAGATCTAAAAATTGACCTTCCGTATGACCCCGCAATCCCCCTACTGGGAATATACCTGAAAGAACTCAAATCACTCCACAAAAAAGATACCTGCACATGTGTGTTTTTCGCAGCATCGTTCACAGTAGCAAGAACATGGAACCAACTGTGCTACCTATCAAAAGAAGACTGAATTTAAAAATTGTGGTACATATACATGATGGAATATTACGCAGCCATAAAGAACAAAATCATGAACTTCACAGCAACCTGGCTGGACTTAGAGTCTATAATACTGAGTGATCTTTCACAGAAACAAAGAACTGAGTACTACATGTTCTCACTCATAAGTGGACCTTGAACAATTATCATAATACTGTAAGAAAAGGATTGGCAGTAGCGAGAAATTGCCAGAAGGGGAGTAGGGAAGTGGGACTGGCAGTAGTGGGAATCTGCCTGGGGAAAGGGAGGGCATACCTCATCAACAAGGGAACCCGCGTAATGAATATTTGTAAACCTAACCCTGAGTTGTACCCCACATCTTTAAAATAAAAATAATTAAAAGAAAAAAAAAGATTAATCTCTGAGTTCTAAGAAGAGCAGAGGAGCTGAAAGTGAAACTCAAACAAGCAGTTGCACTTATAACTCCATCAGACCTGGAGACAGAAGAAGCAAAGCAGGGAGAGTTCCACCCCGAATGGAGAAAACACTGGTCCTCACCTCATGTCCAACCCCTTCCCAGCACTGGGCCTGAGGGCTTTGCTACTTTAGACAGGAGTGCCCAGCCTAGGAGCAGCCAGGCCCAGAAGGGTATTGTTTCCTGCCATGAGAGACACTTAAACAATTTTGAGGGACAGAGGAGCTGAGCTATTTATGTGAGTGCAATAGGCTACTGACATTTGAATTATTTCTATGACTGTGATATTATTCATACCCACAGACTGGCCAGACCTAGAAATATCTGGGTTCCATTTTTTACTCAATAGAAGATTTTTTTTATTGTTTTATTTTTAAGTATTTATAACCAAGTCATTGGCACAAGTTTAAACACACTGAACCAAGACAGTTTTTGGTTGAAAAAAAATCCCTGTATCAGTTAAATTCTTTTATTGCAAAGTGACAGAGACCCAGTTCAAGCACAAGGGATTGGACTGGCTCGTGTCACTGAAGGGTTAGGTCCAGCCAGATCAAATAATGTCATCAGTTTTAGTTCTCCCTACCTGTCTTAGTCTGGGTTTTTTTCTGTATGGACTTTATCCTCAGGAAGGATCTTCTCTCAAGATGATAAAAATAGCTCTTGGCAGCTGGAGGAGAGAGACCTTTCTTCCCAGAACCTATGTGTTTTTCTGAACTCTGGTCGGTGTATCCAGCAATGAAGCACTATGATTGGCCCTCCTGGGTCACTTGACCTCCCACCCCACAGTATTGCCTTTGAGAAGGACAGGCTTGTTGGAGCGTTGCAAGACTGTATCTTCCCTCCATGCCCTAAATGCACCAGTTCTCCAGGACTCTGTCCTTGGTGAGCCTGGACTCTGAAACCAAACTGCCTTGCCTTATGCTTCGGCTCCTCGGTTTCCTAGCTGCGTTTCCTTGGGCAAGTTACTCCGGGCCTCAGTGTTCTCATCTGCGAAACTAGGATAATAATAGTATCTATTTCATAGCGCCATTGTGAAGATTAACGGCGGTAATATGCATGGAGCACTTCGTGTCTGGCACATAGTAAATGCTGCATAAGTGTTAGCCATTATTCTTATTACCATACCTTCAGGGCCAGCAAAACTTGGCCAAAAACTTACACTCCATGTATTCGAAAGAAATTTCAAAAGAAAAAAAGCAGCATAGTTCATACTAGTCTATAAGCCCTGGAATATGTCTTTCTGAGAGAACATGCTGGAGCCACTTTTACCAGTAGATCCTTAGGGAATTTACCGCTGCTGCACAGTTTAGGATCATTAGATAGACTGTGTCCTAGTCAAAAAATCTGGAGTTTTAGACTTCAAAAATTACCTCTTCTTATTAAGCAAAGATGAATGGCATTTTCTGCATTTGCAAAAGGATAGATCAGCATTCTAAAGGAACTTGCATGCATCTAGCTCTCATCCTGATTAGTCACGGCAGTTAAAAATCTGAGGAAGACAAGCGTCCTTTGTGAACTTTTACATTCTAGATCTTTCTCTTAGAGTTGGGTACAACTGTATCTGCTTTGAAATATGTAAATCCAATTAAAGTGTGTCTGGCTTTTTAGAAAGCAAAGGGGGAGATTAGGCCTCTGAGAGCAGCTTTGTCATTTTATGCTCTTTACCAAACCACTTGACTTTGTCACCTCCTTTCTAGAGGTTAAATCCTGGGTCATGATGGTGGCTGACCTATAATGCACTCAAAAACCCCTGCAAGCTAGCTTGGAAACAAAATCCACAGGCACAGGCATGTGCACCTACTCAAGGCCGATTTCTCTAAAGGTGTGTTTTAGACCAGCTCGGTGTTCCTGTTCATTTCTGTTTTCTGCAACAAAAGCATGAAAAGTGCCCATATTCAAACCAGAAAATGAGTTACTTTGGGAACATCTCCTGCAACCAGATATCACCCAGACTGAAACACACCTGACCATATCACACATCTGTCCTTGAATTTCCACCAGGGTCTATCAGGAATAAAAGCCTTACACAGTTTTGTTACGGAGGTACATCCCAAAACAAGTATTTGCCACTAATGAGTGAGTACCATAATCTCAGATACTCACTGTATCTTGTACTGCAATCAGTAACTTATCAAAGAGGGAGAGTGGCAGAGGGGTCCTGACTGTCTAAGGCCTCTGCGGTCTGGCTTCCTAGTCTGTGAGTGAGTTAGCCAGCCTCAAGGGAATTCTGTCACCCACCTTTGAGCCACAACTGTACATTCTGAGTGGAGTAGAGATGACCTGTCTCTTCTGAGGCCAGATGGTAGATTCATGAATAAAATGAATGTTGTTATTTTAAACTACTGGGTTTGGGGGTAGTTTGCCACATAGAAATAGATGGTAAGAACAAGGAGGATAAATATCTGCTTTACTTATAAGGCTGCTGTGAAACAATGAGAGAATGTATATAAAAATGCTTTGTAAGTTTTAAAGTATTATACAAATACAAGTAATTATTACAGGAGGACTCAAGTAAGACGCAAGCATATCTAGGTATATGTGATAGAATTTCCAGCTATGTCCCACATAGGAGCTTGGTTAATAGAGCTGTCAACTTGACTGGGGCTTCTCAGAGGCTCCTGATACTGTAAAAGAAGAAGGAGAAGGAAGAGGATCAGAACAGATTCATAAAAATCATAATCTATTTTATAACAAATTAATATTTTACTTAAAAGTATAATTGGACAATTCACAGTATAACCCAAGGATTTATTTTTAAAAAAAGTAATTCCAGGGGACACCGCAGATGGCACAGCCTGATAAACAGACACACACATTTAAGGTTGTATGAGTAACATCATGCTCCATCAGTTTCTCTGTGACTGTGTCAGCTCATTTGGAAACAACACTGAACGTCTAAACTCGAGGCTATTGTGAATGTGCATCCTGGCCAGTTGGGCCGGACCCATGATAGCACTGAACTGCACACCCTGGTCTGGTGTACCCAATCCCTATGGCCTGATCTTCTAGAGCTGGGTGCTGCATGGCCCCGGAGATCAGCCTCTCTGGAGGTCAGCCTTTCGGGCACTGGGATTCTTCCTCCTCCCCCTCCCCCTCCCCCACAACCGAAAGACCTACCCTATGCCGCCCAATGTCTCGGGAGCTAAACAAACCCTTTTTCCCCTTGTCTTCTTTCCCAGCCTTCCTCCCACCAGGTCTCAAAGTTTCTCTGGGAGCCATTGTTTCCTGTGTTCAGCGCCATTTAGTCTCTCCCACTGTAAACAACAACAGCAACCAGAACAATTAACATTTGTACAGCGAATTGCAGTTTGCAGAGCACTTTAACAGACCTTCTCTTATCTAAGTCTCACGCCGAAGAAATCATTATTATTTGAATCTAGTTATTGTTATGATTTCAACTCTCCAAGGAAGGAACGTGGCTCTGAGAGGTGAAGTGACTTGTCTGAGATCAAATGACCCGTAAGTGGAGGAGCCTGGACACAAATGCAGGTA
Source organism: Carlito syrichta (assembly GCF_000164805.1). Classification (NCBI taxonomy): domain Eukaryota; kingdom Metazoa; phylum Chordata; class Mammalia; order Primates; family Tarsiidae; genus Carlito; species Carlito syrichta. Next base: position 200,824 of record NW_007246162.1, read on the forward strand.
TTCTGAGTCTGACCTGTCTGCCGCCGCCCCCACCTCCCTCTTCCTTCCATTCTGTCAAGCTGTGCTCCTGTGGGTAGACAGAGCGGCACCTTTCTTCATACACAAGTCATTATTGTGATGATTGCTGCCATTGTCCACTGTTTGGGTTCACTCAATGTGGCTTCATTTTCTTTTCCACGAAAATAATTTCGATGAGGTCATGGAAACCTCCTGGGACTTATATATGCTAAACCTCAGTTTACCCATTGGTTGCTATCTTTTCTACGTTTGAAATAGAATAGTAATATAATCATAAAACGATTATTCCTAGTAATATAATCGTATAATGATTACACTGATAGCCAACATCAAGAACTTATGGTGTTTGGTACTTAACAGTTGACAGGAGACTTTAAGATATTTTAGCATACATTCATTCATTTGATTTTCACAATTGCCCAATAAAGTTAAATAAAATAGATAGAATGCCTGTTTCACAGAATAGGTAACCGCTTATTGTATTTTAGAGGCACGAGAGGTTAAGTGCCTAGGTCGTGTTCCCTCAGCAAGTTGCTCTATGATTCGTACTCAAGGCTTTGGTCTTGCTCTATACCTTTTGTTTGTGTCTCCAGCAAAGTATAACTTGGGGTGAGCGAGGGAGGGTCGAATTTGAATTCAGTCTCCTGCCACTTATGCTGTGTCCTAGGACAGTGCTTCTGAAACCTTAGCACACAGGAGAACCATCCGGAGAGCTGGTTCCACTAACCCATATTCAGTTCGTCTGGGGTGCGGTCCAAGTCTTTGCGTTTCTAGCAAGCTTCTAGTTTACATTGCTATTTCCATTCTGTGGACAATACTTTGAGTATCCCGATAGAGAGAGGGTGACACATCCCTCAAAGCCTTAGTTTCTTCTTCTCTAAAGAGGGCTCACAGTGCATAAAAGACCTTTTTAAACTCTCACAGGCTACTAAAGTTGTTATCCACTGCTTTAAGGGATTATGCAAAATGCACTCCAAAGTGAAAAGATTATATCAAAGACATTCTTAGCTCCCAGGGGTGCTGTTCTCATAATATTCTACGCACTTGGTGACCATAGTTGTGCAACATGGTGGTACTGACCACATGAGAGCCTGCTCCATCCAACTTACTGCGAGGAGCTTCTAGAATGGGATTCCCTCTAAATTCAATCCAAGCTAAGGATACCAGCCTCCCCAGTGACAATGGGTATATCAGCACAGCTGGTTTCCTCTTTAGCCAGCTTCACCATCCGGAGTGTGATTCCATCTTCCTGCATGGGGGCACTAACAAAGGAGGCAAGCAGAAAGAGGGGAAAGAAAGGCACCCTGAGTCCCCCATCCTTGCCACTGCCATCGCGGGCTTCTCTTTTCCCACGAGCCTTGGCCAAGCAGTCAAACAAAGTGCAGAGCCTTTTCCCTTGCTTACTCTCGTGCAGGGCTTACTGGGGACACGCGGGTGCCAGCAAGCGGTCAGAGAGAGGGCGAAGGAGCCAGAGCAGAGGGCCCCTCGAGTCACACGTTGGTTCATCAGCCTCTGAGTGAGACCACATCAGCCCCACGGGGATTCATTTATTCTTGAGCTTTGGAATCTGACAGTGTTGGACTTCAATCCAGGCTCTGTCATTTATTAGTAGTATGGACTTATGTGAGTGGCTTTGCCTCTTTGAACAGCAGTTTCTCTACTGTAAAAGAAGATTAATAATATTCCAATTAGTGCGGTCGGTAGGTGACAGCTCTTACTATTCCTAACAATTGTCATTCAACAAGGATTTATTGTACATATTCTGCGTGCCAAGCAATGTGCTAGGCACTGGCTTTTATGCAGACATAAACAGAACTTTGTGCCTGTCCTGGAGAAGTCTACAGTCCAGGGTGGGAGACGGCAATTAAAGCACAACACAAGTTGCAGGTGTTATTGTTAATACATGCACACGGTATGACACAAAGAAGGGAAATTGATAGAGAGCACTAGAACCATGCTCCCTAGGAGCTAGCAGCCTCCTGACTGCTCATCCCTGCCCTTGCATGTACCCTCCTTGTCCCCAGAAGGCAAATCCAGAAACACAAAGTTTAAAGGACAGCTTAGAAGAATTGTTCTAGGTCAGTATTCCCTAAAACTCCCTGATCTGCTGCCTGACTGAGCCCTTGCCAGCTGAAAGTCACATCCATTGGTGGTGAATGCACACCATCCACTAGACATCCCCTGTCCATGCAAGGCATCTCATTCAGGTTTGGAAAGTTACAGGCTGACGCAGCTCTGGAGGTTTGTTTGACTTTTTTTTTCAAATGTTTCATTTCTTTCCTTTTAGGATCTGTGCCCTAGTTGTTCTGGGAAACTTGTGACCTCTCTGTGTTTTTAATTAGAAGATGTCATTTTTCCATGGCAACCTATCTTGATGTCCTAAATAGAGAAACTGTAAAATCAGTTTCCCTATGAGGGGCCAAGCAGTTGGAATGAGAGGCTGCCCAGTGAGTGGCTAGTGCCCAGGCCTGGTGGTCCCACCCCTGGGGAAGGTCCCTGAGCGGAGGAACACCATCGGGGTCTCCTGCTAAAATAGACATGCACTACAGTGGTCCCAGCTGGAAACCTCTTGGCTTGAGTCCATAAAACCCAATTCTTGATGAGTTTGTGGGAGAATCTGCACTTTCTGATTGGCATGGGAACAAACCATGTCAGCCATGAGCGATGGTGTCTCCAGGGCCAATGGCCCATAGGTAATAACTTAGGGAAGTCAGAAAAACATTGATGGGAAACAGTTGAAACCAGTCCAAACTCCATGGTGACTAAAGTTGAACCAGTCCTTTCTCCTTAGCATCTCACCTCCTAAAAAGAATGAGCGACTCCAGGAAATGACAAAGGAAATCAAGAAATTACATACCACCCTTTGCAAGTCAGCTTTGAAGAAACACTAGTTAAATCATTTGGCAAAAAGTAGTTGGTTTCAAAAAGAATGCCCTAGATGTTGTAACTCTGTTTTTTCTTTCTTTCTTTCTTTTTTAATGCATCATTTCCATTCAGTAAGACAGATATATTGATCAACAAAAGCCATCCTGATTACAGAGATTATATTAACAGTAGAATGATAAGCTGAGTCCTTCCACTACATTGATTAAAAGCAAAGGACACCATGAGAAACCCCAAAATGACCCACACATTCAGTGTGCACCTTTTTGAAAGCCCTTAAGGTACTGAGCTTCAAGAACACTTGTTAATGGCTTCTTATCTCCAGGATCTGTTCAAGGGCTTTATATATATTCATTACGCACTCATCGCCATAATAAGAGCAGTAGTTTCCCCTGTCTATTCTGTGCCAAGAATGATTCTAACTACTTTTATTTCTAACGAATTATGTATTCACTTTTGTCTTCTCCAATTTGCATATCAGGAAACAGACATAGAAAGGCTGGATAACTTTCCCAAGGTCACAGACTGGAGATGAAACCAGGCAGTGTTGATTTCAGAGTCTGTACTTGCATTCTCTGTAAATACTATCTCTTCCTAGTCCATGGAAGAAAGTTTTTGAGGCCAGGCTCCGTGGCTCAATCCCAGCACTTTGAGAGACTGAGGGGAGTGGATTGCCTGAGCCCGCGGGTTCAAGACCAGCCCGGGCAACTTGGCAAGACCTCGTCTCTACAATAAATAGAAAATTAGCCGGGCATGGTCACGCGCGCCTGTAGTTCCAGCCACTTGGAAGGCTGAGGTGGAAGGATCGCCCTTGCCCAGCAGGTCGACGCTGGGGAGGCCGTGAGCGTGCCACTGTACTCCAACCTGGGCGACAGAGGGAGACTCCAACTCAAAAAAAATTTCTGGAATCAGGAAAGTGTATTTGACATGCTGAGTGCATTCCCATCTCAGGACCCATCACTGGGTGTTCCCTCTACTGGGGTTCCCTTTCCTAGGTCCTGGCTTGCCTGACTCCTTACGCAGGTCTCAGCTCAAACGTGCTTTCTAGAAATGCCTTCCTTGTCCCAGGCTAAAGTAGCCCTCTCCACCCCAAGTTCCAGTCACTTCATCTCATTTTCTTGTTTTTGGTCCTTCAGCGTATGTTTTGCTGCCAGGAATGGCCCGTTTTCTTTATGCATTTATTCCCCTCCCCCGACTGCATGACAGATATGTCTTCTATACAGAACAATACCTGGCACTGAATTAGGCACTCAATAAATATTTGTTGAATAAACAAATGAAGCCTATCAGTGTTGAGTTTTGTCTTGAGCACCAGTCGCAGTGATGACAACACAGCAGCAGCAACGAAAGCACTAACAGATACTATTAAGTGCTTATCGCAAACCATTTATTGTGCTAAATGTCTCTCACTGGTTTCCTGTGATAAGATAGAGAGGTGTGAGATGCTGCTGATGTGACGAAGACAAGAAACCCTCGAGAACACACTTATACATCTAAGGTGAAGAGCACAGATTTACCGTTGTTTAAGCAAAGGAGGCAAGCAGGCGGTGCACACCATGGCGAATCGCTAAGCCTCCTGGGATCTCTGTTTCCCTCACAGAGGTGGGGATGCAGGGGCAGCGAGCACCCGCGATTAGTGTGCGGTCAACACTCAATAAATATATCTTTCTCTCCTCCATTTCTGTGTTGCAAGTCAGCCCACATTTATTCCCTCAAAAGTTCTGGGATTTCTGAATGTTTGAATTCCATGCCCTCGAATTAAGCCAAAAGCTATAGGTCACCTGTGGCCAGATGGCTCTGTCTTTGGCCTCGTTAAAGAAAGGATGGCAGGAAAGTAAGAGGAAAAAACAAAGCACCAGGAAAAAGATTTCAAGGAAGAAAATAGAAAGTGTGTGGGAGGAGAGGATGTCGCAGGAACTACATAGCAGGAAGAGACTTGGCTGAAGAAAAAAATGGCGCCAATCACTGAGGACATAGTGTTTTCTTGACTCCATGTGGAGAAGGGAGAGCCTGGGAAGGAGTGGCATTTGCTAGGTGATAGTGCCAAGGAATCTGCAGACGATTGTCCTCAGATAGGGTACGAATGTCACTGGATCTAGCAGAGCGTGCCCTATCTTCGCCTGGGGCATGAATTGGTGCAGGGTGAGCATGCTGCAGAGTGCCCTGGCCAGGAGCTGTGGTGTCCAGTATTGCTGTGGTGCCAGGAGCTGTGGTGTCCGGTATTGCTACCCTCACAGCCCCAATGCTGCATTGGCTGCTTTGCAGCTCAGAGAACACCTCACAACCCTTTCTATCCCAGAAGATTTTCTTGGGTCATGAAAGTGTGAAGTGAAAACGTAACAATAGAGACTGATGGGCTAACCAACTTTGAGGGCTTACCAAGTTCACAGAATGACTGTGATAAATGTGTCGATTTTTGTTTTCTGCTGGGAGGGGGATTTGGAGAAAACTAAATATCGCCTGCGATGCTGCGAAGCCCTGGTCTCTTCTCCCCTCATGCAAAGAATGCTGGAAACTACTTGGGTCTCACTGAGGCTCCATCCTGGGATGGTGGACCAGCAGGGCTGGCAAATGGCTTAAAGATCTGCAAAAGTGACCCACAGTGATGTGCCTTCAAACTCTGCTGCGGTTGTTTTTAATATTCAGTCTGCATTTCAACGAGATCCCCATCTCAGGTAATCCCTGTACACATTCACGTTTGAGAAGTGCTGAGCTAAATCACAACCACTTTTCTACAGGATTTTCTGAAGGCCCAGACAGAGAAATCCTCAGCCGGAAGCAACTGATTCACAGAGTGACTCTCCACATGTTTGATGACTACCATTCAGTCCCACTCAGGTTTCTCACAATGGAGAATAAATCTAATTCTGCTCAGGCCGAAATTCAGTTTCCAAAAAAAATCTCAATCTCAGTCTCTGTCTCTCTCATTACTTCTACCTCTCTTTCACACATTGGACACTTCCTGAGTAAGAAAGAGAGGTTAAAAGAGTAGAGTAGTTAAAGGCAAAGATTTTGGAATCAGAAAAACTGAATTTCAATCTTGGTTCTGATCCCTCAGTCGTCTCATCTGTGGAATGAGGCTAGTAAGAGCACCGACTTCATGAGGTTATAGTAAGGGTTAAATGAAAAAGGATACACAAAGTGCTGTCACTTTGTCACTTCATTCTGTAAGTGTCCAACAACCGGCTGCTCATTAAGATTGTGCAGCGCCCCGATGCTGCCACTTTGCTTTTCTGTTCCAGGAACACATTTTGACTCTAGTATGCTGTTGGTGACTCACCATGCAAACTTGGAAATCCTACTTAATGAATTAATCTTCTAGCAATGCACACTATGACAACAGACATTTTGTTAACTCATCTGGATGAAACACATTGATGAAATTTTATGGCAGTCCCCAGTGTATAAGGTTTTTAAAAGACTCACTTCAAATTGCTTGTGTTGAGTTTATTTAGGATTTGACTCCATATCTAATTACAAGAGTGTTTACTTTGTGAGAGTCACTGGGTAAGACACCAGGCTTGCAAAGGCGAATAAGATATAATCCTTTTCCTCAAGCAGGACAGGGGGTAGTGGAAGGAGACAGATACATAGATAAGGGACTGGACCAGCTTAGAACATTTGTGCTAGTGGAAGCTTGACAGGTTTGCGGGGTACGGACATAGTAGCAAGGAGAAATCCTAAACCAGAACTGGGGGACAGGCAGGGAAGGAGTAGTTTTTAAAGACTGGATGAAGTTTTAAGGTGGGACAAATGAAAAGGAAGGAAAAGTGTGTCTGGGCAGGGGAAATAGAGGCATAAAGAGGGTGTGTGTGTGTGTGTGTGTGTGTGTGCGTGTGTGTGTGTGTGCGTGTGTGTGTGTGCGTGTGTGCATGCGTGTGTGTGTGTGTGTGTGTGTGTGTGTGTGTGTGTGTGTGTGTGTGTAATTGACAACAATGTGGTTTTGCTGGTTTGTGGACGACAGACAGAAATCACATCATGAAGGGTTTTAGATTTCACCCACAAGAGTTTATTCTGTAGCCAGTGGGTGGCTACTGGAGCATGTAGGGAGTGGAGTGTTGGGGTCAGATCTGAGTTTCTGTAGGATTCCTCCAGGGACCATGTAAGAAATGGAGAGGAGGAGCCAACTGGAGATTGCTACAGAGAATAAAGAGTGAGAATGAGAGCAGAGGAAAAGGGCGGAACTGAGGAATATTGAGAAGATAAAACTCAATAAGCCTTGATGATCGTTGGATATGGTGGTAAGAGAAAAAAAGTATTCAGGATGATTCCTGGGGTGCCAAGGAGGTTCAGCAAGTGGCTGGGCACATGAGTGTGGCAGACTATGATTTTTGCTTACATGACAACTGCTGCGGTCTGAATGTTTATATCCTCCCCAGATTTATATTTTGAAATTCCACGCCCAAGTTGGTGGTGTTAGGAGGTGAGGCCTTTGGGAGGCGATCAGATCCTGAAGGCTAATAGGATGGGTGCTCAGGGAGCTAGCTAGTTCCTTCTACTTTGTGAGGTTACAGTGAGCAGATGTCCATCTATGAAGGAAGTGAGCTCTCACCAGACACCAAATCTACAAGCACCTTGATCTTGGATTCCTAGTCTCCAGAACTGTGAGCAAGAAACCTCTGTTGTTTATAAGCTACCCAGTCATGGCATTTTGCTATAGCAGCCTGAACAGACCAAGACAACAGTCCTAACCCATATGCCACCTTTTTCCTGCTAGAACCCCAGTTTATTCAGTTACAACCAGAAAGATATTAAGAGAATACAAACTCAAGCCCAATGGATGAATTATCACTGGTCTAAATATGCTTGCTAATCTAATTCCTTTTGGCCACACAGTTAAGTTGTGGGCAACTTCTGGCTAATGAAACATAAAGAGGGGCTTCCCTTGATGCGTAAAAAGACAAGCTACCTTTGGAAATGGACATTTGCCCATTTCTCCTTCTTCCTGCCAGGATGGGGGGACAAAACCTCCATGTTCAATGTATCTCCTTGCATCAGCCTACTGTGACCATGAGACAAGAACATGAGAACAAAGTCAACACACTAAGGAAGGTGGAGCAGAAAGTGAGTCTCCTCTGATAGCATCTTTGAGCATCTGAATAAATGCTGGCATCTACTACCTCTGAACTTCCTGTTAGGTAAGACCAACATATTCTGTCAGTTTCAGGTATTTGTTTTATTTGAGATGGGATATATTAGGGTAATAAATAGTTCCAAAAGTGATAGCTCAGAGACAGTAGACACTTTTCTCTTGTTCCTGAGTGGCTGAGGCTGAATGTTCCAGGTCAGTGGTTGTGGAAAGCTTGAAGACACAAGGCAAAGGAGGCTCTTCTCTTTTTAACACATGACTTCCAAAGTCACTCGGGGCCTGAAATCACAGTTGGTCAGCGGGAAAAGAGGATAGAGGTGCTCTTTTTGGAAGTTTTAAGGGCCAAATATGGCTTGCACTCACATTCCATTGCAAAGAACCAACCATATCTCACTGCAAGGTAACCAGGAAACCATATTTCAGCTTCCGTGGAAGGATGGATTTTGGTGGACAGTTGGCAGTTTCTGCCACACAACTGTAAATTGAGTTTTATTGTCCTTGTTACTTGCAGCTAAGAATTCCTCACGGATCCAATGAGTCTGGAGATAAGGTGAGACATTTTGGGGGGTTATACGGAGTTTTTCTTTGACTATTTGGTTATCTATATTTTTCAACACATTATCTATCAGATGTGATAGATAAAGCTAAGGGAGTAATGACATTACTTAGGAAAAAAATGTAGAGAATGAGAAGAGACACAGAGACAGAGCCCTTTGAATTGTTCACTGGCTCACCTAATTCAGAATAATTCCTCCTTACTGCTTGTGAAAAGAACCATTCAGACATCTCAGTGGCCTAGAGAGACTTCCCTTGTGTTGAGTAAACTCATGACTCAGATGTAAGAATAAGTCTGTAGATCATTGCTGCCCAGATTTTCTTGTTTTGAGGGGCTTCTGGATATAAAATACCAATTGGGCTGTCTTTGCCTCTGTTTTCTTTCTATTAGGCACTAACTTTGAAGAACTACTGAAAGAAGTCTTGGACAAGCTGTGTTCTACTTCCTTCCTTTCCTGTGAAGCAGTTGTATGTGGACACCTAGCAACCTGGATCCTGAAATAATGTGGAAAATGCTCAGATGCTCTTCTGGTCTCTCCCCTCTTCCTTATCCTGACTCCTGTAGCCTCTGATTTGGAAACTCTGACTTTTCTGATTTTAACTGTATGAAGCCACTAGAGAGGCAACAACAAAGGCATTCACTGGAACTTTCTTCCACTAGCAATTTACATCGAGATTTGAATTTTCTTGAAAGAGTGCCCTCATTAGGCTGTGCTCTTTCCTGATTAACTGTAGCTGTTCTATCAATGCACACTGATGACTCCCAGGATCTGAGTTGACACAGTTTGTGGGTCTTGTGGCCACGTGGCATACATAGTCAGGTGAAGGAGCATCAGGTATCCTTCACCTGCCTGTTGACACCCTCCCTTCACAGCTCCCAATCACAGTGGCTAAGGGAGAGGAGAACACTCAACTGGTGGTTGGTCTGAAATCTTGGGGATGTGGGTACTAGTTCGCTAGAGTCCTATCTATCTATTTATTTATTCATTTTTTGAGTTGGAGTCTCACTCTGTCGCCCAGACTGGAGTGCAGT
>NW_007246162.1:210421-217436 GCF_000164805.1 Carlito syrichta
AAGGATCACCTGAGCCCAGCAGGTTGAGGCTGCAGTGGCCATGAACATGCCACTGCACTCCAACCTGGGCGACAGAGTGAGACTCTGACTCAAAAAAATAAAATAGAAACAAAAATAAATATAAATATAAAAAGAAAATTTTAAAAGAAACAAGTTTGTAGTTAAGTGCCAGTGTTTGAAATTTTCCTCAAGTAATGATTAAATGTGTTCTTTCCTTTTTTTTTTTGAGTTGGAGTCTCACTCTGTCGCCCAGACTAGAGTGCAGTGGCTGCTCCCGGCCACCGCAGCCTCGACCTGCTGGGCTCTGGCGATCCTTCCGCCTCAGCCTTCCAAGTAGCTGGAACTACGGGCGCGTGCTACTACGCCCGGCTAATTTTTTGATTTATTGTAGGGATGAGGTCTCGGTGCCCAGGCGGGTCTCGAACCCGCGGGCTCAGGCAATCCACTCACCTCAGCCTCCCAAAGGCACGAGATTACAGGATGAGCCACCGAGCCCAGCTAGTCCTATGTATTTATAATTCAAATACATTTCCTAAGGGCAGAGACTGTAGTATATATGTTAATTGCACGCCCTCACCCTTGCCACACCCTATAATTTGAAGACAATAACTAGCATAAATGGAGTCCTTGCTTCAAGCCAGGTATTATTGTGTTTTACCAGAGGTATCTCATTTAATCCCCATAAAAACTGTAGCAGGTAGTTAATATTATTTTCATCATTTTACAGATGATGAAACTGAGGCTAAAGAAGCTAAGCGACCACCCAAGTAACAGAGTTCAAAACTGACGAAGCCAGCCGAGTGCAGTGGCTCAAGCCTGTAATCCCAGCACTTTGAGAGGCTGAGGTGAGAGGATTGCCTGAGCTCAGGGATTTGAACCCAGCCTGGGTAACTTGGTGAGACCTCGTCTCTACAATAAATCAGAAACAAACAAACAAAAATAAGCCAGGTGGTCGTGCATGCCTGTGGTTCCAGCTACTTGGAAGGCTGAGGCAGAAGGATCGCCTGAACCCCGCAGGTTGAATCTGCGGTGGCCGTGAACACTGCATTCCAGCTTGGGTGACAGAGTGAGACTCCAACTCAAAAAAAAAACAACCGCAAAACAAAAAACAAAACTCATGAAGCCAACATCCAAGCCCAGTCATCTGATCCTTGAGCCAGTGTGATTAACGGCCACCCTAGGCCACCTCCTATGAATCCTTGTTATAAGAATTAAAGACCTATGTGAAACAACTGAAGCAAAGCACAATAAATGACTATTACCACTATGTCACAGTTCCTTCTGAATAGGTGGACATCATGTGATTTTCTTACAAGATTGCAAAGCAGGTTATATGCTGGATGTGCTGTCTTGCATCTTGTGTGACAATGAGAAAGTTATGCAAAGCCTATTTTTTTGTGAGGTTATGTAAGGGTTGTGTGACATGGTAACAACTCAAATCTTGGTGAACAAGCAAAATCTAGAGAACCTTATCCAGAGAAATAAAAGGTCCCAGCAGTCAGCAGACCGGCCTACTAATTTATAAGGCTTTGCTAATAATATTTACAGGAGTTCTGTGAATAGCAACATTAAATTGAATCAATTAGATGTTATTCTGATCTTTTTTTTTCCTTAATAAAGCTGATTTTTTCCAATATAAAAGTCACATCAAACTTGGAAATACAGCAAAGTGAAACGAGGAAAAGTCAATATAATTTTATTGTCTCAAAACATCCCATTGATATTTTTGTTTTCTAATTGAGATTGATTCATTTTTTTATTTGTTTGTTTTGTTGATAGTATGAGAGACCTTCAAATTCCCATGTACCTGAGTCATTAAAGTTTCTAAATCTGGTTGGTTCTTAGCCCTGGAGTCCCAAGAGTGCTATAAGATAGATCCTGGCTGAGCAGAGGCCAGAGGGGTGACTCTGGACAGGGTGACAGAGGCCCTGATATCTCAGGGAAAAGCACTCAGCCTGAGCCAGTATTCTGCACAAGGGTCGCCTAGTCCAGAAGGAAGTTTTCCTGGGCTCGGTTCCCACCCTTGTGGTCACATCACGGTGACACAGCAGGAAACAGCCTCCCCAGAGCCCAGGTCTCTCACAGGAAAGCGTTGTCAGAGGTTTCCTCCTGGGCCCACAGTCCATGCACACTGGGTTAGCAGCAGCATTCCAACCCGTGGTATTTGTTCACAGGCTGGAATGCTGGCCTCGGGACTGGACTGCAGGCTTCCTCTGCTTGGTCCTGAGCTTGCGGTGATGCTTGTGGTGTTGCCATAAATCAGCTCTGTTCTGAGCTTCTCCCGAGAGACTTCCAAATGGGTTGCCCTCCAAGCAGGCAGCGTGAGATACCTCCTTTCAGATGTCATGCACCAAAAAATGACTGACCAGAGGAAATGTATTTCCCAGTTGAGATAAATAACACTCTAAAGTCTTGGACGTCTTCTTCTTTTGACTTGATGTTTTCCAGTGGCCGTTGAGAGGAAGGGAGAGTCTCTCTGTTCCTCTTCTCTCTGGACGAAATTGTGTTCTTAGTAGAAAGGATGAATGGTAATGCCAGATTATGGTGTTGGAGTCTATTCAGTTTCCCATCACTTGACCCATGAATCAATTGTGAGCTAAACCTCAGAGGCTCTCTCCTGCCTGAGCTAGAGAGAGGAGCAAAGAAATGGTAGCCCAGGAACCCCTGTGGCACCTGCGGGTTTGCATACCCAGTGCTTGACATTGGGCAAACCACCTTATCTCTGGGTGTTCTCAGCTTCCTCAAAAGTTTATTCTCTTAACTGGACTATTCACTAACTGACATTCCTTGCAGCTGTCGGGCCAAAAGCAACTGATATTCAAGAAAGTGATTCTTCAGCACTGCAAGATCCTAAGATCCCATGTGAACTCCCTGTAACCTCGAGGCTGCATGCATGTTATTTATTCAGACTCCTTGAAAGCTAGGGATCCGTGAGCATCACTTATAGAACTCTAGTAACCAGAATGGTGGACTGCCACGGTCAGACATGGAGTGTTCATCAAAGTCTTTGTCCTTTATTTTGAAGATGGTGCCATGAAATGTGTTACAAGAACATCAGCAGAGCTGAAGTGACACACACAGGAGCACGGGCCTGCCATGGGCACCCCTAGGAAGACCTGATGTAGGCATGGATAATGACTTTAGGCTGTGGAGTACACTATTCCATGAGGCTCCATCTTTTTGCCCTCAGTCTTACAGAATTTCGCTGCCCCAAAAAGGCTCTAGTCAGCTCATGCCTCTGCTGGAGCCACTTGTCCTGTGGCATGGCGTGTCCTTAAATGTCCTGCTTCGACTATCCAGTCATATTTAGCTTGAGCTTAAACTTAAATTGTACATGAAAGTAAATGTGATTTGGGGAATAGACCCATGTCTCAAAGTCACGACTCCATAGACCTCGGGCATGTTTTAGAGTAAGACTTCATTCTTGCTCCGGCAGAATATTAAATAGGAATTCACATATTTTTTCAGAGTTATGCTTGAGCACCTCAAGGTGAAGATAACTCCACTTTCTGAAGCAGCTGCTAGACTAATCCATAAAGGATTTGCTAAGAGATGGCTCATTCCTAGTTCTATGGCTCTTGTCTCATCACCCACCCCCAGTCTATATGCAAAGAAGGCTGGAGCTTGACCAAGGATGCTTAGAAGTAAAGATTGCCTTGACCAGTGTCCCGTGTTTCCCCTTCCCTCCTCATGAGGGTTGGAGAAAAGTCCTTTCCTGCACCTTCTTCAAGGCACTAAGGAGATCTTGCTGTCCCAGTGCTGCTGGAAGAACACAGCAGAACGGGATAGAAGAATTCTTGGGAGAACTGACTATGTCTCTTGGAATTTGGAGGGCAAAGACATCCTCTAGAAAATTCTAAAGGAGAGAAAGTGACTAGTGCTGTTTACAAGAGCCAAAAACAAAAAGGTACCGGCTTTGGGCAAGTTGCTCTTTCAACAGTGACTGATCAAAGATGCTTCCATCCTGGGCTAGTGCAGACACTGGAAGACAGTTGGTCTTGAACTGCCTCGAGGAAACCCTGTCCAGAGGTCTGCCCAGCTGGGATAAATAAACTCCAACACAAGCCATTGGTGTGGAGACAGTGGCTTGCCAGGAGAAGCATTCTGCCAGCCAGAGACTGTATGACCCATGTCAGGAAAAGGGTGCAGTATCTGTGGTCCCCATGAGGGCAGGGTATCAGAAGAACCCACAATAGAGAGAAAGAGCCAGCATTTTGGGCACTGGCCAGGCATGGGGTACTCACATCTGATGCCAGCAGCTCCAGCCCATCACAGAACATTTCGTCCTTTTCTTTTAATTTTCCCTTCCCTTCATCCCAACTATGGAAGGAAAAGAAGCAATAGACAGAGAGTTAGAGAGGAGACAGAGCAAAGGAGAGAGGAAGACAGAGTCTTTCTCAATGCAGGCTGCCAAACTGGGGTCAGGCCTGATGGGGTAGAAGGAAAAAGAATCCTTTGAAGTGGATGAGAAGTTGGAGCTTTGGTTTAGTTTGGACTTAATCCCTGAAAATAAAGTGTTCACACAATAAACCGATCTGAAAAGTACAAGGATCTAATGATGATATCATCCAGTGTAGGGAGATATGACAGAGTGTATTTGAGGGGGAACAATGAAAGAAAAATAAAACTTCCTTTCTGATTCAACCTCTCCCGTAAGCTGGTCACATTACAATTCTGGAATCAGACTTCTGATTCTGGGAAGATGGAGTGGATGTATTCTTCTCTGTTCTTCTTGCTGCGTCCAGATACAAACCCGAATATTATGTGCAAAACAACAGAAAAAGCCTCTGAAATGTGGTAAGAAGAGGCAATTGGCTAGGGACCTCGAGAGCCAAAGAACAGCACAGAGGTGAGTTGCCTGGGTTTTCTTTCTGCTTCACATATCCTAGAGTGGGTGCTGAAGAAGTTGGCAAAGTAGGAATGTCAGTGGTGCAGGCATTAAAAAGTCCCAACAAAAGCCTACTTTCTCTAGCCAAATGCCAAGAAAGGAGCAGGTTAGCAAGATAAAAGAAAGTTTTTAGGTGGAAGATGCTCTACTCTAACCAAATATCAAAAAACAAACAAATTTTTAAAAAACCGTGTTTCCCAACCCTACCTATACCAGCAAAGATCAAGTGGTGAGCCTAGATTTGACCCTCAATAGGACATAATAAGGTGCCTAACTTTCAGCAGTTTATAGAAAGAATATATATATATATAATATATGGAATATATATATATATATATTCCATGACCAAGTAGTATTTGTTCCAGGGATACAAGGCTGGTTCATTATCTGAAGATTAATCAACATAATCTACTTGAATAAGCTAAAGAATAAAAACCATATGAGCATATTAATTGATGGAGAAAAAGCATTTGACAATATTCAACACTTATTCAAGATAAAAAAAAAAAGTTATGAGAAAACTAGAATTAGAGAGTAACTTCCTCATCTTGATGATGAGCATCTACAAAGAGCTAAAGTTAACATTATTCTTTGTAATGAAAGAATGAATGTTTTCCCTCTAAGATTAAGAACAAGACACGGTTGTCCTCTCTCACCACTCTTATACAACATATTTCTGGAAGTTCTAGCTTGTGCAATAGACAAGAAAAAGAAACAAAAGAAATAAATATATCAAATAAAGAAACACATCACATAAATAAAAAAGAAATACATCAATCACATAAAGAAACACATTAGAAAGAAAGAAATAATCCCTCCTTGTAGGTGACATGATTGTCTATGTGGAAAATCTTAAGGAACCAACAATAGGAACCTCCTAGAACAAGTAAGTGTGTTCAGCCAGATCACAGGTTACAGGATAAACATAAAAAATTAACTGTATTTCTATGTACTAACAATGAACAAGTGGATACTCAACTTAAAAATACAATGTCATTTACTCCCACTCAAGATAATGAAATATCTAGGTGTAAGTATAGCAAAATATGTATAGGACTTATATGTTGAAAACTGCAAAACATTGATGAAAGGAAGCAAGGATCATCTAAATAAATAGAGAGAAATTCAGTGTTCATAAATTGAAAGATTTCAATTCTTCCCAAAGGGATACACAGGTTTAATGTAATTTACATCAAATTCCCTACCATAATTTTTGTAGATATAAACAATATTATCTTAAAATTTATATTGAAATTCAAAGAAGCCGAGATGGCTAAAGCAATTTAAAAAAGAATAAAATGTAAGGAATTCACCTACCCAATTTCATGACTTGTTATATAGTCAAACTAAAAATGTGTGGTATCGGTAAAGGGTTAGACACACGGATCAATGGAAGAGAAAAGAAAATTCAGAAATGAATTCACACAAATACACTCAACTGATTTTTGGCAAAGTTACAGAAGCAATCCAATAAAGAAAATATAGCCTTTTAAACAAAAGATGTTGGAGAAATTGGCCATGCACAGACAAAATAATGAAACTTGACCTAGACCTTATGACTTATACTAAAATACATTCAAAATGGATCAAGGACTTAAATGTAAAATATAAAACTATGAAACTTTTAGAAACAGAGAGAAAATCTTTGGAATCTGGGTCTAGACCAAGTTCTTAGACTCGACACTAAAAGCACCATTCATAAAAATAAAAATCAATAAAATTGCTTTTATTACAATTAAAATATTTGCTCTGCAAAACACCCTGTTAAGATAATTAGAGATGAGCCACAGATTGAGAGGAAATATTTGTAAACCACATATCCAACCAAAGAGCAATATCTAGAATATATAAAGAACCCTCAAATCCAACAGTAAAAAACAAACAATCCATTTAGAAAATGGGCAAAAGGTACAAACAGGCCTTTCACTGAATAGGATATATAGATGACAAATAAACACAGAAGTTGTTAACTGTCATTGTTCATTAGGGAAATGCCAATCAAAGCCACAATGAGTTATCACTATACTCTTTTTTTTTTTTCATTAATCAGTATTTTTTATTATGGTTTTGTGGGGTACAGTTAAGGGGTTAGGCGTACAATGACGTTTCATTCAGGCACCCTGTAGA
>NW_007246163.1:0-2201 GCF_000164805.1 Carlito syrichta
GAAGTCATCTGGACCAGGGCTTTTTTTTTGTAGGAAGTTTTCTAATTACGTAGTCGATTTCCTTGATTGTTATTGGTCTATTTAGGGTCTCAATTTCTTCTTGTTCCAACCTAGGTAGGTTGTGTGATGTCAGAAAGTCCTCCATTTCCTTAAGGTTTTCAAGTTTGTTTCCATACAAGTGTACATAGTAGTCCCTAATGATCTTTTGTATTTCTTCAGGGTCAGATGTGACTTCATCTTTTGTGTTTCTGATTGTGCTTATTTGGTTTTTTTCTCATTTTTTCTTGGTCAGTCTAGCTAGGGGACCATCAATCTTGTTTATCCTTTCGAAGAACCAGCTTGTTGTTTCATTGATTTTTTTATATTATCTTTTTGTCTTCTATGTCCTGGATTTGGGCTTTTATTTCGGTGATCTGGATTCTTCTGCTGAAATTAGGGTTTTTGTGGTCTTGCTTTTCCAGCTTCTTTAGGTGGCTTGTTAGGTGGTGAATTTCTGTTCCTTCCATTTTCTTCATATGTGCTTGTAGGGATATAAATTCCCCTCTTACTACAGCTTTCAGGGCATCCCGGAGATTTTGGTAAGATGTTTCTTCATTTTCATTTGTTTCCAGGAATCTTTTTTTTTTTTTTTTTGAGTTTGAGTCTCACTCTGTTGCCCAGACTGGAGTACAGTGGCCACTCCCGGCCACCACAGCCTCGACCTGCTGGGCTCCAGGGATCCTTCCGCCTCAGCCTTCCGAGTAGCCAGAATTACAGGCATGCACTACCACGCCCGGCTGATTTTTTGATTTATTGTAGAGATGAGGTCTCGCTGCCCAGGTGGGTCTCAAACCCGTGGGCTCAGGCAATCCACTCACCTCAGGCTCCCATAGGCACGGGATTACAGGTTGAGCCACCGAGCCCGGCTCCAGGTATCTTTTGATCCCTGTTTTGATTTCGTCATTGACCTAGGAGTTGTTTAGTATCATGCTGTTTAGTGTCCATGTCTTTGTGGGTTTTGAGGGACTTTGTTGGTGTCAATGTTTATTTTTATTCCACTGTGCTTCGAGAAGGTGTTTGGTAGAATTTCGGTCCTTTTAAATTTGCTTAAGCTTGATTTATGGACGAGTATGTGGTCGATCTTAGAATATGTTCCATGTGGTGATGAGTAGAATGTGTATTCTCTGGTCTTTGGATGGAGTGTTCTGTAGGTATCAATTAAGTCCATTTGGTCCAAAGTCACATTGAGGTCCCGGATCTCCTTGCTGATTTTTTGTCCTGATGATCTGTCTAGGGTTGTGAGTGGGGTATTAACGTCCCCAGTTATGATAGTGTTAGAGTCAATATCTTTCTTTAGTTTTCCAAGAAGTTGCTTTATGAAAGTTGGTGCACCTATGTTGAGTGCATATATGTTTAGGATAGATATTTCTTGTTGATGGATTGAGCCTTTTATCATTATGTAGTGACCTTCTGTATCTTTTTTGATTTTTAATAGGTTGAAGGGTATTTTGTCTGAAATTAAGATCGCTACTCTTCTTTTGTTTTGTATTCCGTTTGCCTGAAAGTTTGTTTCCCTTCCTCTTACTTTGAATCTGTGGGTGTCCTTTCTAGTGAGGTGAGTCTCTTGAAGGCAATAGATTGTTGCCTGATGATATTTTATCCATTTTGCCATTCTATGTCTTTTCAGTGGTGCATTTAGTCTGTTCACATTTAGGCTAATAATTGAAATGCAAGAGTTGATCCCTGTCATAAGGTTCTTACAGAGTTGATCCTGCTTGTTTGTTGTCTTTCTTTTGGTTTTGGAGTTGGTTCATGTGTGTTTTTAATCTTTTGCCTGTACTCTTGTGAAGAATGCTGTTGTTCTTTTTTTCTTTTTCTTCTGTGTTCAGTACTTTCTTAAGTGTTTCTTGTAGAGGTGGTCTGGTGGCAGCGTAGGTTCATTGGGATTGGATGTCTGGAAAAGATTTCAATTCTCCCTCACTAATGAAGCTTAGTTTGGCTGGGTAGGTTATTCTTGGTTGAAATTGTTTCTTTTTTAGAACTTTGAAGATAGGGCTCCAGGCTCTCCTGGACTGAAGGGTTTCTGTGGATAAATCTGCTGCTATTCTAATTGGGTTTTCCCTGGTAATAGTCTGGCCTTTTTCTCTTGCTGCCTTTAGGATTTTTCCTTTTATAGCTACTTTGTTAAGGCGAATTATTATGTGTCTGGGAGTTGTTCTTCT
>NW_007246163.1:2507-77215 GCF_000164805.1 Carlito syrichta
GGCTGATTCTGCTTTCCATGCTTATTAGTCTGTTGTTCATTTCCATCACAGTATTCTTTACTGCTGTTATTTCTGACATCAGCTCCTTCCTATTTTCCTCTCGTCTCTCCTCAATTTTTTAAATTCTCTCCATTAATGTCTTGATGTCTGGTTTTGTTGCATGTAACCAGTCATTCTGTGGACTCTTCATTGTTTGTGTTCCAGAATCTGTTTTCTCAGTGTCTGATTTCCCAGGGGTCTGTGTATGACCTATATTCTTCTTTTGGTTTTTCTTCATTTGTGCGGTTATTCCCCTTCCTACTTTTTCCTTCCCTCCACGTCACCATCTTCTTTAATTCTGTTATTCAGGGGTAAAGGGATTGATTTTACTTCTGTTTGTTCAATCTCCTATTCTTTATGTATGTCCTCTTTCTTTGTTCAATTCTGAAGTTACACTGTAGGTTGGAGGTGGTCCTTTTTGCAGTTTTGAGATTTACTTAAGGGGAGAGCTGTGATTCAAAATCTGTCTGCAGGTCTTGATATTCACTGACAGGTGTGTGGATAATGTGGAACCCACTTCCCACTGCCCTGGAATCTGTCCATGCAGTGGGGCTGTAGGTTACTCCGTGAAATAAAATGTGGTTAGCAGAGGGGAGAGAATGGAGCAGATAGTGGGTTGAAGAGGGGAGTGGAGAGATAGAGGAGTAAGGGGGAAACAAACGAATGTGCCAACAAATAGAGAGAGAGACCTATACTGAAACAGATAAAAATAATAGACCACAGCTACAGATGAACCAACTCTCATACAAAAAAATAAAAAATAAATATAAAACATATAGTGATGCTAACATACAAGCTAACCAACCACCTTGTTAGTGTGCTGTTCCTCTATACAAAGATATGGTTTACAGAGAGAAGAGAAGAGAAGAAAAGGAAAAGGAAAAAAGGAAACAATGCAGTAGGAATAGAATTAAGTCATTAAACTAATAGAATCAATGAAGCACACTCTGAGACATTTCGTTTAAGTCCAACGTCCTTTCAGGTCTGATTTCTAGTTTTCTTTTCAAGCTGGTAAGTTAGTTTGCAGTTAGGGTCAGTTGCCCCTGATCTGTTGTGAAGGACAGTTCAGATTAACCTCCCTTTAGCACTTTGGTCTATGTCTTTATCAAGCTTGTTTCTCCCGTTTCGGTGTTGTTACCTTGAATCACCAGCAGGCGGTGCTATCTCAGCTGCTCGCCCCAGAGGGGGTGGGGCCGGACAGGAACAAGATGGCTGCCTGTCTCTGAGCAGGCAACAGGAGCCTTACGCTGGGCGGGCAGGACAGTCTCGGACGCAGGAGAGGTGGCAGCGATCCCAGCAGATCTTCCCTGAAGGGGTTTGGTGTGGATCGCCTCAGGCCTGGGTGGTGTGATGTGCTACCTGTCACAGAGGCCGCGGCAGCGGCGGCGATGGCAGCGGCGGCGGGGGGAGGGGCTGCAGCGGCAGCGGCACTGTTTGTGCCGCAGTAACTGTCCAGACTGTTGCAATGTCCCAGCGGTGGTAACGGCCGAGCTCTGTATGAAGAGCAGGTTGCGATGTTGGGGTCCCCAGCCCCCTGGGGCAAGAGTCAGAGACCCACTGCAGGTCTCCTTTGCAGAGGGCTTCAGAGACCCGGTTGCCCCGTCGCCATCTTGCCACTTCCATCGCATTGATATCTTCTTTGGCTTCCATAGCATAGACCCAAATGCTTTAGTATAGAATTCAAGACGCTTCACACTTTGGAGGCCACCTAAGCCTCCAGTCTTTTTTCCCCTCTTCTCTCCCCTACTTTTCATGCCTCTGACTTTTGTATAAATTGCTCTTTCTGCCTGGAATTATCTTTGCTACCTTTCTAAACCTGGAAAAGTACTGTTACGCCTTAAAATCCACCACAGCCAAGCACAATGACTCAAGCCTGTAATTCCAGCACTTTGGTAGGCTGAGGCGAGAGGATTGCCTGAGCTCAGGGATTCAAGACCAGCCTAGGCAATTTGGTGAGACCTTGTCTCTACAATAGATCAAAAAATAAGCTGGGTATGGTAGTGCACGCCTGTAGTTCCAGCTACTTAGAAGGTTGAGGCAGAAGGATTGCCTGAGCCTAGCAGGTTGAGGCTGTGGTGGCCGTGAGCATGCCACTGCACTCCAGCGTGGGCAACAGAGTGAGACTCCGACTCAAAAAAAAAAAAATCCACCACAACTTCCCTAGGCAGAGTAGTCCATTAGCTCCTCTGTTTTCCTAGAATCCTTCTGCAAACCTTTATTACAGCACACATGAGCCATGTTGGAATGCTTTGTTGAGTCCTTTGTGGCAGGAGAGACTGTATCACCTATTTCTCTAGCTCTATGCACAGGGCCTAGGATATAGTCCATAATATACATTGGTTTGGATTGTTCCCCAATAATTGTATCCCTTCTTCTCCACGGAAGCCCTCAAATACACAAAACAATGATCTTGCCCATATTTAGTCAGTCAGTCCTCTGGCTAGCCTCCTAGGACTTTCCACTGCTCCATGTGTAGCATGAACCCCAGGCTACACTCCATCCTTGTCCCCCTTCCCTGGATATGTTCCTCAAGTCACTCTGGTTACTGGCAGTCAATGTCATGTTCCAGGGAGAGTTCTGTGACACCCCAAGGACCATACCTGGAAGAAACGATTGTGCTCAAGTCATTGTTGAGGCCTGTACTCCACTACTAGAGTAGAGACTGGGTAGCTCAGATCAGCATAGGCTAGTCCCCTAGGCCTACTCAACAGAGGATGAGGCCCTTGGCTACACCTGCCACACACCTGGACTCCTCCAGAAACATCACACCTCTGAGCTCTGTCCTATGCGCCCTACTTACACAACTGCTAACTTTTTTCAATTATCTCTCAGATTTTTTAAGTGACTATTTAAAATTATTTAACAAATAACTGCACGAATATTAGAGAACTTACAAAATACATGTATTTTCTTCTTTAGCTCAAGCTAGAGAAGAAAATAAATGTCATCTAGAATCTCACCCTTGGTGACAACATTGACATTTTGACATATATGCTTTCAGATTCTTTTTCTGCATAGGTAGGAAGATATTTGTTTTTAAAATAAAATCAGATCATTCCATGCATTCCATTTTGTAAACCATGCTTTTGTGTAAAGATTATGCTGTGTCCAAACACATTTCCAGGTCATTAAAAATACATCTTATATGAGGATTCTTAACATAGTGCCTCAAGGACTGGATTCAGGAAAATGAAGAGGCCTTCGGAGATTTTAAGCTGACATTTATATGTAAGTGTATAACTTTTTCTGAAGACAAGATCTATGACTCTTGGAGTCTCAGAAAAGCCTATAAACCAAAAATTACTAAGAACAAATGACTCATCATTTTTATTGTCTGTATAATATTCCATTATATGGCTTCAATCTCCCCTTGTTAGACATTTAAATTGTTTCCACTACATCAAATTCCCAAGCAATTCTGTTGTGGATATTCTTGTAAATATATGTGCTCGTACTCATTAAGATCTCCTTCAGATTAAGCCCCAGAAGAGGACCTGCTTACCTAAAGTACATAAATCTTTTTTAGGCACTTCTCTCATTCTTATTTAGAGGTTCTAGTCCTCAGTTTTCAAATCTAACTCTGGACCATGTCAACTCTGATCTGAAGCACCCACTAAAGTCAGTGACTTATCAACATCTCAAGTCTGTTTTCATCCAGTCTTCCTTCACTGACCACTCAGATCATGCAACTTCAAAGCAGACTCCTTCTGTCTCCTTTTAGCAATAGGCAGCCTTATTGAATTGATCAGAGACAGAGCATTGGACTTTGTCTAAAAAGACTTGGGTCAAGTTATGTCTCTGGCAGATATGATCTGTGTGATCTTTGGCAATTCACTCAACTCTGAGTGACTGGGGAAGATCATTCTTGCCTTACCTAAGCATGAGTACCCCATGTTATAGGCAAAGAAATTGACTCTGACTTGATGTGGCATAATAGAAACGTGACCCTGTCTCTACTCACGGCTCTCGGGGAGAGGTAAGAACTCAGAAATAGAGGCATCTCCTAGAATTTTCTTATGAACCTTCTTCCCATTTCTCTACTTTCCACCAGAAGCATAATGGAAAGCTCCAATTTTCCAAAGAAGTATTTAATGAAATGATTTGAGTGAGTCACACAGCCACAATGCTATTCAATTCTGTATTTATTGGTTTAGAGATAATTTTAAACTTCCCAAAAAAAGGAGGAAAGAGAGCAATTATTTTCAAACTGAAACTTTTAGGAAAAAATTTCCATGTGCTCTTTCTCATCCTCTGCTCTACAATGAGTGAAAGTTACCAAAGAACTGGACCAAAACCATAAGGTAAACTCTAAGGTGCAAATAATGCATCTACTGAGAAATTTAACTGGGGAGACAGAAAGAAATTATGGCTCTCTGGGCAGAGCTCCACTCAGAGTAGAGAGGCTCTAACCTCAGCCTGATATCCTATAAGCAATCTCAAGGCATCCTAATAATGGCATCACCTGTTTCATGACTGCATAAATAGACTATAGGTTTTACTGATATAACATGGACCCATATTAACAATGGTTCAAAGTAGCATGTCATTTTCCCTTTCCAGGGTTGGTATGATGCCTCTGTTATCATCAGGGACCCATATTCTTTCTACCCTGTTGTTCTGTCAACCTTAACACAGCTTCCATCTTGTGATCACAGATGTCTGGTCCAGCTCCGTCTGTCAAGTCCACACTCCAGTTAGCAGGAAGTAAGAATGGGGAGGGCATGCCTTTTTCTATAAAGTGCTCAACTTGGAAGTAATGCATATCTCTTCCACTCAATTCCATTAGTCAGTACACAATTGTATAGCTACATATAACTGCAAGGAGGCTGAGACATGTAGTTTTATTCTGGGTAACCATATGCCTAGCTAAAATTTCTATACGCATTTTATTTTATCCAATAACATGAAATTAAACTTCACAATTATTTAATTTATTGGCATCCTCACTGAGTCCTTATGCCAGATAGTCCTGTGTTACTAAGAACAACAAATCTTTAACTTTAACATATGAATCATCTGGGGTTCTGGTTAAAATGCAAATTATTACTTAGTAGAATTGGGAGGGGTCCTGGATTCTACATTCTAATGACGTCCCAGGAAATGCCACACTGCTGCTGTTGCTCACAGCACCTTTTGAATAGCAAGAGGTCTTAGCTAGTGTGAGGGGTGTAGAGCATGGTGGGAACTCCACAGAGTTGAGGGAATGCAGCAATACCACCGTGACTTCACTCATTTCAGTGCATGGAAACATGCAGCAGCTTATTAAACTCAGTTAAGGTGATTTATAGAAGTTAATATCTACTTTTAACTAAACCAATCCTCACAAAGTAGATAAGTAACTTAAACATATTCCTGTAAAAAACAGTGGTTTGAAGTTATATCAACACTTTAAATACAAGTAACATCAGGACACTGTCTGAATAGATGTTTTTTCCTACTTCAAACACCAGTTCTTTGTCATCCACATTGTAAGATTAAAATGGAGACCTAATCAAACTGGGGAAGAAGATAGCCAAAAATTCTAAAATTGTCAAGAAGATTACTTGTAATAAGATTTCCACAATGTTTAGCAAGAAACGAAAGTCAAGATATATTTTGCTCCTTGTGATATTTTCTAAGTGAAGCATTTCATGTAAATGATTCACGTAAAATGATTCCATATTATACTGCAATACGTGCAAGAACATATTTATTACTGAATATTTCCAAGATTTCTTTTACTTTCAGTAGTCATAATATGTCACAGTAGGGCTTTTTTTTCATTTTTATTTTGCCAGAGTTCATAAAAATTCTTGAACATGTGAATTCATTTCTCTTACCAGTTTTTTAAAATTCTCTCTTTTTTTTTTTTTTTGAGTCGGAGTCTCACTCCGTTGGCCAGGCTGGAGTGCAGTGGCACACTCATAGCCATTGCAGCCTCGACTTGCTGGGCTCAGGCGATCCTTGCACCTCAGACTTCTAACTAACGGGAACTACAGGCTCGTGCTACCATGCCCAGTTAATTTTTTTATTATTATTATAGAGATAACGTCTTGCCATGTTGCCCAAGCTGGTCTTGAACACTTGGGCTCAGGAAATCCTCTCAAAGTGCTGGGATTACAGGATTGAACCACTGTGCCTGACCTGTGATTTCTTTAATTTTTTTCTGACCCATTCTTTCTCATTTCCCCCTTGAAGACTGAAACTACATGTATATCAAAACTCTCATCCAGTTCACTAATCCTCTCTTCTGCTAAGTCCCATCTTCTTTTGCAATTTTTAGTTCTATGATTTCTAATTTTTTACATACATTCTGATTATCTGGTGAAAATTCTTGTTTTGTAATTTATTTTCTTAAAGCAGTTAATCACAATTATTTTACAGTCTATATCTGACAAATAATGTAGTCATTTTTACGTCTGTTTCAATTTTTTTTCTTGGGTCTTGTTTTGTGATATATCTGAAGATTTTTTATAGAAAGTAATCTTCCTTCAGAGAGGATTTGCTCTATTGAAAGCAACCTAAATGGCTCACATCACACTAGCTCATTCAGGTTGGCAAAGTTGCTGCTGAATATTAGTTCCCCAAAAAGAAAGTCTCTGGAGGTTAACAAGATAACGTTTACCAGGAAGTGATCTTAGGATGAACACATGTAGGGAAGATAGGGACTCAGGACAGAGCAGAAGTCAGGCTATGATGTACTCTCAACAAAGGACTCAACCAACCCAACAGGGAGTTCTAAACCAGAATGATCCTTCAGAGTCATCCAGCATTACAACAAGGGGCCAGACTTTTAGATTCCCACCTTAGCCAGTCATTGGATATGATCTACCCCTCAGAAGGCAATGTGATCTTGGATAAGGCAGTTCTTTCCTCCTAAGGACAATCTCTGGAGATGGCTGACTGCTAAGTTCTATCATCCAGCAAGATTCCTAGATTCTGGGTAAATAAATCCTTCAGTCCTGAAAGGAGATCTAGGCAGCATATTACAGCATCTACTAGAGTCCACTGCTTTTGCTGCTTGGATTCACTTCTTGATAAGTCTTGGAAGCATTTCTTCAGGATCTTAGAATTTTTATAGAAAAAACATACCCCCATCACAATGCATTTTATCTTGGAGCTTTACGTTATGCTCATGCCCATCTCTGCTATACATTCTAGATTTCCCTCACCTTCAGCTAGAATATCTGTTAGGCATGATGACTAACCTGATGACATGAACCAGATCCTCATTCCTGAAGGTTCTAAGGCCATGGTCACCATGCATGTCTTAGATGGTGACTGCTGCACTTGACCATTTATGGTCAAGATGAGACAAAAGCCATTAAGGAAATGACATGTATAATCTATATATCAAGGATTCCTTCTTACTTCTATTGAGTAACAGCAGCCATACTTTCTCCTTGTGATCAGGATTAATTACCTCTAACAACATAGTGACTCCTCTTCTTGCTTGATGGTCCCTTAATACAAGAAGCCAAACATACCCTGAAAATAGTTATAATTAACAGTTCAACGGGTCTTTCCCTGTGTTCCCTTGAAAGTATTCCCCTTTGGAAATCAAAGCCTCTAAACACTCACAATTCAGATTTACCAGAATGGATGCACAAATTCTCCAATGGAAGATATTCCCAATGCATCTACCTTGATTACTAAGCCATGTAATCCACCTAGGGATGCAATGACATATAAAAGGCATTGATTTATAGTATACACTGAATCTTGGAAGGTGACATGCCATCCTTGCCCCAGTACCTAAGCTACATCTTCAACAAGCCATTTCCTCACTCTATTATGTTGGTAGTTTCTGAATGGGGTAGAATGTAATATGAAAAATGAATTTCCTATATTTCCCTGCTGAAAATTGGGTCCCTTGGTCTGGCACAATGTTATATGGGATTCTGTGCCAGTGAACCAATCCATCTGTAAGTCCCCAGATGATGATACCAGGTGAGACCTGTGGGCAGGAAAAGCCACTCCACATCTGAAATGTATGCCATTTGTGTCTAAAAGAACCACTACCTTTTCAAAGTGAAATAAATCCAGTGAAGTCAATGGAGGGTTGGATATCATCAAGGGATGGTGTCATGTCAGAGACTCAGTACTATTCTCTATTGCTGGCGGGTTGGGCATTGGGCAGTAGTAGAAGTCCGACTAGTCTTGATAAGTAGGAGCTCTTGCAGTTGTGCTTATGTATAGCTTTTATCCCTGCCACCATGGTTACTTCTTTCATGAACACATTGTGTCAGCATTGAGGTAGCTAATGTCAGGTTGCTGATATCAAATTGCTGAGTAATTTTATCTACCTGGTTTTACATATGATAAAAAGATCCTCTTAGTTTCTTGCCCATTCCCATAGTTTGGGAGTTTCAGCCATATGCCTTCAACTTCATGTTCCTCACCTTCCGGTGTTTCTCCTTCCCTGTCCCTAGCCAATTATTCAAGTCATTCCCACTACCTGTGAATCTACATATATTCTATTGAGTCACTTTTCTTTCCATATAAAGTGAATGACAAGTGCTCAAAGCCAAGTGCCCAAGGGAGAACTCCCCATCACTGCTATTTTTCAAGGCTATTCCTGAGTAAGGCTATAAGGTAGTTATTGTTCATCTCAGCTTACCTCTGTGTACCCAGTCAACACAGCAGTAAAGCAAACTAAGGTTTGTTTCCTCTTTCTTGTGCTTATCATAAGAGATTTCCCCACCACCATTTACAATCCTTGTGCATCCATAGGTGTAAACTGAGAAAAAGATGCTAATGCAATGAAGGTGGATGACATGAATATCTGAGCCAACTGTTTGTGCAGCTTATGAGTAGGGTCAGACCTTGGGGTCTCTTATTCCAGAGGTACCACTTCTATCTTACAATGGATTGCTAATGGGTCCACACAACCTTCTGACTTGACGGGAGCTGACAGAAATCAGGACCTCGGTTCCTGATAACAGTCCTAGCCACAAAGTCACCTGACCCATGGTAAAGTGTTCCTGCTCTGCCTAGGCTTTCAAGTAGAAAAACAGTTAGGAGCTGTTTATCTAGGAGTGTAATACTCCACTGCAAATGACATGGATGTACTACACTATAATTCTCCTTATGATATAACCCCATGCAGCGCCTTTTTCTACCACATATCTCCAATACTATAAAATCTGCTGAATATTATGACCCAAGCATCGGGGCTACTTGCACCGAAATCTCTGAATCTACTACAGAGCAATCTCCAGCTGTAAGCTCCACCCAAATCTGGAAGCTTTTTGTATCAGTACAAAGCAATATTCCTAGTGTGGAATATGCTGACCCCACAACCAAAGAGGCCAGGTATACTTCCTTCTTTGTGGTGCACCAGAAGTATAAGATGAGATAATTCAAACTGTACTTTGGAAGAAATGTCCTAGTGTATCCAAGATAATTAGACCTCTAAGAAGTTTTTCGATGTAGTGGGCATAAGAATCTTCATAAAGTTACTCTTGTACTCCCCTAGAGTGCATGTCTTATCAGTATCTTTAATATACTTATCAGTTCTTGTTTATATGGTCCAATTATCATGACATCATAAATATATGTGTGATATTCTTCCTAGTGTCCATATAGTTCATGTGTTTTCAGTTAACGTAGTTTTGGGGCAAGACTAAATGTATGCTTATATGTTCTAAGTGAATGAAAATTGTGTTTCACTTCCTTTTCTGATAGAAATGGAAAATGACACATTTGTACACCAGTGGCCATATGCCATGTATCTGAGACCCTGTTAATTTATTCTATTAGATATATCATATCTTATATAAATAGAGGCAATTCCTATTACGCAGTTTGCCATAGACCTTGTCACTACCTAGAAAAAATCTGGCTTTGGTAGGGTACATATAAGTGAATTAATGCAGATTTATTGGGGACCACCAAACCTGTGTCATTTAGGTCTTTAAGGATAGCACTGATTTCCATCGCTCCCCACAGCATGCAATATCATTTTTATTATACAAGGGAAAGCATTTTGAATGGAATGGTAATAAAACACAACATGTGAAAATTTGTGGGAAACAGTTAACACAGTGCTTACAGGTAGAAGCTGAGATTATTAATTTTTAATCCTTTTTTATTTTCGAATGTTAACATTTATAGATACACTTTCCCTCTAAGTTTCAGCTCAAAATATTTTCTAGTTTCATTTATATTATCTCTTTGGACACATAGATTATTTAGAAGTTTTTATCAATTTCCAAATATTTGGGAATTATTATTTTGTTATTAATTTTTATTTAATTATACGATGATAATATACTCCATATGATATTATTTTTTTTAATTTATTCAAGATTGTTTCAATATTCAGTAAGGTTCAACATACAGTCTACCTTACTAAATGTTCCATGAGCTCTTCAAAAGAATGTGAATTCTACTGATGCTGTATGAAGTGTCCCATAAATGTCAGGGCAATTTTTTGGTTGATATTGTGGTTCTATTCTTCTATATCTTTAGTGATTTTAGTGATTTTCTGTGTTTTTTGTGTCAGTAACTTGGAAAGAAATGTTGAAATCTTCCAATATGATTGTAGATTTGTCTAATTTTTCTTTCAGTTCTGTTTATTTTTCTTTTACATATTTTAAAGCTTGCTTAGTTGGGTGCAAGTTAGAATGCTATGTCTTCTGGATAAATTACCCTCAAATTATTATTACACATCCCTCTTTTGTCCTGGTGATATTCTTTGTTTTGCATTCTACTTTGTCTGATATTAATATATCCAGTCTACTCTATAATTAGTATACACATATTGTGTCTTTTTCAATACTGGCAATTTTAACTTATCCATATATGTATACATAAAGTGACTTTCTTATAGGCAGCAGATAGTTGGTCTCATATTTTTATACAGATTGACAATCTCTGCCTTTAATGGAAATGTTTAGACCATTTATATTCAGCATAATTATCAACATAATTGGGTTTAAATTTATCTAGTTATTTGTTGTATCAGTTGTTTTCAGAAACTTAATTCATATGCTTTCTGTGTGTGGTTTTCTTTGTGTTTTTTCAGCTTGAATTTTGCTGAGAACTTTGGATATGTGAATTTATATTTTTAATAAAATCCCAAGCCATTGGTCTTCAAATATCTAAGTATATGTGATAACTTAATATTTAATAAATGTATTTTTAAGTCAGTGGCAAAAATATATGTCCAATAAAATAAATAGTTTGGAACAATTAACTATTTTTTAAAAGTTAGATTCTTTCCTCACTCCATCCCCCCAAAATAAATATATTTTATGTTCAACAGCCACATGCAAAGAATGAAAATATAAACGTTTTCAGTGAAAATAAAAGAACTAGTTTAAAAGCATAGCATAAAATATTCAAGTTATTGCCCAAGAAAACCCAGGATTTATACAAAAATTACTTATTCTGCCAAAAATCAACTAGGTAGGTACCTCCTCGCCATCACCCCAAATCATACATATCTACCATATATGATTGTGAAATTTGTAGTAGCCATTCTCAAGATATTTTTATCAGTCATTCTTTGAAATAAGAATTATGAGGGTCGTGTACTCTTTTGAAATTATTCCTACCACAACAGATGCTGGTGAGAATGTGGAGAAAAAGGAACGCTTCCATACTGCAGGTGGAAATGCAAACTAGTGCAACCTCTTTGGAAGACAGTGTGGCGATTTCCGAAAGAACTAGAAACTGACCTTCCATATGACCCAGCAATTCCCCTATTGGGAATATACCCGGAGGAACTCAAATCAGTCTACAAAAAAGATACCTGCACACGTATGTTTGTTGCAGCTCTATTCACAATAGCAAAAATATGGAACCAACCATGTTACCCACTGAAGCAGGACTGGATTTTAAAAATGTGGTACATATACACAATTGAATATTATGCAACCATAAAGAAGGACAAACATATGGAATTTGCAACAACTTGGATAGATTTAGAGTCGATAATACACAGTGATCTACCACAGAAACAAAGAACAGAGTATCACATGTTCTCACTCATTAGCGGACCTTGAACAACTATAATACTATAAGAAAGGAATTGGTGGTAGTGGGAAACTATCAGGGGAGGGCGGGTGGGATTGGCAGTTGAGGGAAACTGCTAGGGGAGGGAGGGGCATATCTCATCAACAAGGGGTACCTGCATAATCACCGTGTGTATACCTAACCCTGAATTGTACCCCACATCTTTATAATAATTAAAAAAATTTTTTAAAGAAAAAAATTCCTATGTACTAGGGTCAGCTGCAACAAATAGTATACCAAAAACAATAGTTTGGTTTTTGTGGGGGTTTTATGAGTCGGAGTCTCACTCTGTCCCCCATTCTTGAGTGCAGTGGTATGCTCATGGCTACCACAGCCTTGACCTGCTGGGCTCAGGCTATCCTTCCGCTGCAGTCTTCCAAGTAGCTGGAACTACAGGGATGCCCCACTATGCCTGGCTAATTTTTTTATTTATTGTAGGGATGAAGTCTCCCTATGTTGCCCAGGCTGGTCTCAAACCTCTGGGCTCAGGCAATCTTCTTGTCTCTGCCTCCTAAAGTGCTGGGATTACAGGTGTGAGCCACTGCACCTGGCTAATAGTTGTAAACAAAATAGAAATATATTTGTCTCGTGTGCTTAAGTTAATACAAGCAGTTCAAGGTTTCCAGAGAGGTTTGGTTATTGTCATATAGCCAGATACCATTCCTCTTATTTCGCTGCGATTCTCAACAAACTTCCATCTTATCCATTTATTCATTTTATCTTAGCCAACCAGAAAATGAAACTGGAAGGAGACAATCGTGTACTCTCCCCCTTAAGAATATTTCCTGAAAACAAATGTCAAAGCTAACCATTTACATTCAGTTGGTCAGAATTTAGTAACATGATCATCTCTAGCTACTCAAGAAAGTCTGGGAAATGAGGTTTAATCCTGGGCTACTATATTCAGGTAATTTTAGATGCTGCATTATTGAAGAAGAAGGAGAAAACAGATGTTGGAGGACAAGCCCCTCCTATGTGAATCTTACAATATAATAAGTGCATAAAAGTTGAATTACTAATCTTCTGTACCACTCCTGCAACCTATTTTCAAAAAGTTTTGCGTGTAATGATAGTCTCTTGGTATGGTGCCTACAAAAGAGTAGTGTCACAATTCAAGAAGTAAAGCTAAGCTTCACTCAGGATTCCAGGCTGTATATGAGTCAAAGGGAAAAACTCCTGGGGACAGCCATCAGCCAACCTGCTGCTTTAAGAATGTAGCTTGATGAGCTTTTTAACTTCTCACTAGTAAATGGAAACAGAGCCCACCTAGACTGCTGAAATACTGTTTGAACCAGCCTCTTTGCCTAGAAAGAAATCAGTTACTTGGACATGCTGGTTTTAATTCTCTCTACTTCTTGGCTGTGTGCCCTTGAAGACGTAGCTTTATCCAGCTAAGTTTCAAATTTCTTATCTCTAACTTGGGGATGATTATCCCTGTGCTATAGTACCAACAAGGTCAAGTGAAATACCATAGATAACATTTTTAGCACAATACCCTACCTGACAAACATTATTTTTATTCACTTACACTCATGCATCACTGCTTCCAGAGAAACTTTCCTCACAAAAACTATTTTAGATTATTCAACCATGTCCAATCCTTCAGTGGCTCCCAGTCACTTGCAGGAGAAAATCCAAACACCTGGGTATAATTTTCAATGTCTCAATGTCTTAATGTCTCTCCTGCCACCTCCAGAGCTTTGGCAAATCAAAGATGGAATTAAAACATAAGCTAACTGACTCCTGTTCTAATGATCCCTGTTAAATAACTATAATAAAACTTAGAAAATTCAACAAGAGAGACTAATATAGAGTACTGGGGTGAAAAGAGGAGTCTCGTTTATCATGAGGATGCTTACATCTTCTCAACCATTCATTTCCAGGGACTGGAATCCATCCTAAAAGATGAATTGCAATCACTTCTAGGTGGCAGACTTTTGGGTGGTTTTTAATAATTTTGTTATCAGTTTGAGTATTTTCCAATTTTTTAACAGCAAGGCATTTCTTATTTGTCTAATAAAAGTAAAATGATAATAAGAACATTATAGTACCTAAAACTACGTGTTACATGATTATCCCCAGGTAGAGGAAGTAAAAAGGGTGAAGTTTGTGGATGAAGTCACACACTAGGAGATTTAACAACAAGATAACTCCTGTGGTCCTCGGGGTCATAAACAAGCATATGCTACACAGAGGATTACCACCAGGCTATTCTGTCACAATTCTCAAAGTCATTTTTCTGTTCCTAAGACTTTATGGCTACATATTGAGGCAGGACCTGCAACTGAAAGCCTTCTCCAGATCTAATATAAGCAGCCAAGTGCAGCCAGACATGTATCATTTCACTTCAGAACTGCAATAGATCAATTCTTGTTATATGTCTCTCCACTTTTCCTTTCCAATGAAAGGATTTATTTTTATTTTTTGGTTTTTTTGTCTCTGTATATTAGGTATGGGGGAGGAGGGCACAGAAAACCTTTCAATTTAGTTTATAAATTACCAGAGTAACAGAAGACACATCTAGACCTAGTCAAGGGCCACCCAGCATCCCTTAGAGATCTTGATCTTCTAGCTGATTCCAGAGACTACATGGACTGTTGTGTTATCTTTCTTGGTGTGATATGGCAGTGTTTCGCACAGAAAAAGAAGAGTGAACTGAATATGTGGTGACCAGAATAGAAGATTTTGGTTATCATTAATGTTGTCCCCCAAAGATTTCCAATTCTCCTCACAGAAATGTTGCATTTCCTTATCTTCTTAAAATTGAGTATGACTGTGTGACTTACGTCAGCCAAGGAATGTGAGTCAAAGTGACATTTATCACTTCTGAGACAATGTGTTATTTCTATCTCTCTTTTCTTCTGCTGCTGCATATACAAGATCTCTATAAAGAAAACTTTAAAGCAATAATAAATATAGAAAATTAACTGAAAAATAAAGACATTCTAAAATGTATATGGAGGAATAAAGGTTCGTGAATATTTAAGTCAAATTTAAAAATGAGAGAGTAAATAAAGGGGATTCCCCTACTAGATATGACATGCTATAAAGCTTTAGTAATAGAAATGGAATTGGCACCAGAACAGACAAATAGACAAATGGAACAGAAGAGAGAATTTAAAGAAAGACTCATTCATATTTGAGAACTTAATATGTGACAAAGGTGACACCACAGATCAATGAAAAAGGATAGTTTGTAGCAGATGACGCTGGAAAATGTCAGTTCAGTTCGTAGATCCTGGGCCTGTTTGCCCTCACATTTAATTCTTGCTTCCTCTGTAGACTGTCTTCACAGGCTATAAGCTGCCTTCTCAGTTCCTCATGTCATCTGCCTTACATCTGATTGAGGCGAATGGGAGGAAATAAAGGAGAGAAAGAGGAAGAAAGAAACCAGGATATTTCTCTCCCACCCTCCATGCACTTGATGACATTTCTGGCAGCAACTGCATCTCTTTATTCATTCCAATTCCCTCCAGGAAAACCTACATTGGTTCCAGCTTCCACCAAGTAGACCCTAGTCCTTGGGTTCCAGTAACATTGCCTCCTCCTTTTGATTATCATTCAGCCTAAGAGTAATAGTGACTTCCTACTGCTACTAATGTCTAGTTCACCTCAGCATCTCCTAGTTAGCTCACCAGGCCTACCGTCATTCGTGTACCTGATTCCCTTCATTCAATTCCTTTTTTGTGAACACTAGAATCGGTGTTCATTTTTCTAGATAGCAGTGGTTGATATACTCATTATTTAAAGAAAAATAAATATGGATTTTGGTCTAACACCACATGCAAAAGGTAAGCTCTAAAGAAATTTAAGACCTAAATATGAAGATTGAACTGTTGTTAACAGAAGAAAATATAGGAAAATAGCTTTGTAATCTATGGGTGAGAAAGTTAAAATTCAAAAGTACAAATCATTTTAAAAATCGACAAATTTGATTATATTCTAATTATGAGTTTTGTTTAATGAAGAAGATCATGAATACAGTTAACAAATAGGTGAGTGACTGAAAAAAGATATCTGTAAGGTCTAAAGCCAACAAGGGTTTAATGTCTAATGTATATTTAAAAATCTTGTAGAGCAAGAGGAAACCAATAGATGTCCCAATGGAAAGATGGTAACAGAATATGAACAGTCCATTTTCAGAAGAGAAAATCTCAAGAGCTAACAAGCTTATGAAGAGGTGTTTAAAATCATTAGCAATTAGAGAAATGTAAAAGACATCTTGGACCCAGGAAATTATAAACATCTGCACCAGCCAAAATTATAAAACTGTGTGAAACAAAAAACTAGATCAGCAAAGATGTGGGAATATAGTGGCCATCATTTCAGTGGTGGGCTATCCTGGAAGGCAGCCATCCTAGAAGATATATATATATGCAGAGAGAGAGAGAGAGAGATGCATATACCCAGAAATCTTTCTCCAAGGTATATAACATCAGAAGTTCTTGTGTAGAACTATCAGAGGATATTCCTGGGGATATTTACTGCCATATTATTTTTCACAGCAAATAGTGGAGGAAAGAAATAGAAAATAATTTTGATGTCCGTCGCTAGGAAGAGTAAGTAAAAATCAATAGGTAAAAAATATTTGGCAGGAATTCAAAGAAATGACTTTGATTATTTTCTTAGATGGATCTTAAAAAACATAACCCATGAAATGAAAAATGAGAATGGATTTATGAAAGTTCAAAATGGATGCATATAATAGAACATGCATTTTGACAGGACACATGCAAAGCAAGAGAAGGAAATAAACACAATAGCATCTCTTGGACCTCCCTCCCTCCCACGCTCCTTACACATCTACACTTTCCATGCCAACGATACTGAACTGCTTGTGGTTCCACAAACTCAGCATGCTGTTTCTCAACTATCTGCTTTATATGTGCTGTTCCTTCCTCCAACCTTCCCGTCTAGTTTACTGAGGGATAGGCACACTAAATCTTACTGTTGCATTTTGTGAGTGGAATCATCAGAACTCACAAAATGCTACTTGGAATAGAGTAACAGCTCAGTAAATATTGTTGACTTCACACTCAGCTTGGACACCTTTAGCAGGCTGCTTCTGCATGACAAACCCCCCTCAACCTCTCCCAATCTTTTTGTGTAATAGCTACAGCTGTTGAGTATCATCTAAATCCCCGCATTATGCTATTATCTGGAAGGCACACACTTGGATGTCAATATTCTGGGGGCTTAGGATAGGGAGAAGGCTAGAGTTCAAAGGTTACATGTGTGGAGTTTTATTTAATCTCCCCCATTTTCAGTAAGGTACCCCTTCTTCCAATTGTGCCTGGTGTCCACCAGTCCAGAGCTCCTCTGATTCTGCCTTCAGAAAGTAAACCTCCAGCTAAGTGCTAAGGCATAGGAGGCGATATCACCTGATGTGGTGGGTATGAGCAGATCCAGAAGTTTCCTTATTCCTTATTCAGATTTTTAAATAATTTGCCCCTTTTTAGGTTTCACCTTGTTCAGAAGTTTTAGAATCCAGAACCTTTCTGGGGCTCTGGAGTGCAAATCTCCCTGCTCTCCTGCTTCTGCCAGCTATTGGCTCAGAACTCTCGGGTCTACTAAAGCAAATTGGAATAGCTGTCTATTTGCTTTCCAGTTTTCAGTATTCTCATCATCCCTTCTCCTTTTCTTTTTGTCTTTGAGAGTTTATGCTGCACACTATACTAAAAGTTCAGTCACTGTATTCTATTGGTATTTAAGGAAAGAGCAGGGATAAATTAGTACATTTAATATATAATCTAAAACCAAAATCTGCTCATTTTCAGACATTCTAAGTTGTTAAAAAATACCATCTTTAGTTGGAGGCAAAATTGGCAACTTGATAAGACCTAACTTCTGTTCTTGTTTTGACACAACAGATCTTCAGCTCTTAAAGAACACCTAGATGTACTCCTTGAGCTTTGATTTCTCTTTTCTCCAGACCATAGACAAGCTTCTCTCCAGGACTCACTAAAATTGTTTTATTTGTGAGCAGTAAAAAGTATACCTGGCAAACATGCAAAAGGTGGGGTGAGGATAAGGGTAGGAGTGTTGGATGCCTTGAAAGAATACAGAGATCACCCAGTTATCTTCTCCCAGACCAATGGTTCTCAGTGTGCGCTCCCTGGAACAGCATCAGCAATACCAGGGAACATACTGAAGTGGAACTTCTCAAGCCCCACCCTAGACCCACTGGATCAGATACTCTGGAGATGGTACCCAGTAATATGTGTTTTAACAAGGATTTCTTGATGCACACTCCAGTTTGAGAACAACTGTCTTTGGATCCGCTGTGGCTAAGGGCACAGAGAAATAAAGAGCAAGTCTGTCCACTGTACTGCAGGGGCCATCACCTGAGAAGGGACAATTGTAAATGGATACTTATTCAGTTTATATGAATTGCACTCCATTCCCCTAGTAAGCAATAATATCCCTATGGCAGAAATAGCTAACTTCAGATCCGTCCTTGTTTAAAAAACTGACCACTCTCCATTTGTGCTTTAGTCTCATAATTTTACTCACTCTCTTTATATCCTGTATATGAGTGTCTGTTCTAAGAGAGCTAAACAAGATCTATAACACCCTCACCCTTGGTGCTACTCATAATTACAGCAGCTTTGTGCTGAAGGTGTTGCTGATGCTCTCAGGAGGGAATGCTTTGGGGTTTCTTCACCAAGAGGCAATCTACTACCAAAAGAGTGAATCTCTCATCCTTGGTTTGGTTTCATTCCAGGCTTAGGATATATATAGGGTGAGACCCATAAAGGAAAATTTCAGCATCATTACTTGAGTTACTGTGATTCAGAAGAGTTTCTAAAAAGTTCTGCCAGAAGAGTTGAAAAGTCGTAAATAATATATAACCCATTTTTTCACAGGAGCATCTTTTCTCACCCCCTACCCAGCTTGTTCAAAGTGCTACTAAAACTCTAATAGACCAAAGATCCAATATATTTAAATGAAAATAATGGTTTCAAGTTAGAGGACTACTGTGCAACCAGCAATATACAAAGATTTTGCATGTATTATCTTGATTCACCGAAAGTTTACAACATTTCTGAGTTTTAGCTTCCTTTTAAGTATGAATATGTGAGGATTCAGAGAGGTTAAATAGCTTGACCAAGGCCACACAACTAGTAAATCAAGATTAAACCCATATCTATCTGTAGTTAACATCTATGTTAACACCTATGATCTTTACTTGCTTCACTGGCTTCATAAGCTCAGTTACGTTTCAAATAGGCCAGCTTCCAATTCAGATAAAACTAGGTCACTCCAAAAACTATTCAGAATTTTTATCTGCCAAGATCACACCCCCCACCACCAAAAATCTTGTCTGTCTAGCAAACTACTTTATTTCCTTTGACACCCAGAACAGGATGACCTCCCCCATGAAGACTTTCCACCACTCCAAATCCAAGTCAGTCATTTATTATTATCTGCTTCTGTTTGTTTCTCTTTCTGCCTCTCCCACAGGACTATGAGCTCTGGGAAAGCAGGGTCCGTTTTATCTCTTTCCTCTCTAGCACCTAGGACAGAGCCAACAAAGGCTGTATTGAGTAGTTGTTAATTAAATCAAACAATTAATTAAAGGATGAATGAATAGATGGACAAATGGATGAATAAGTTTGAAAGAGAAGTGATAGCAGTAAAATCATGAGTCTAGTACCCACAGATCATATGTTTATTAGGGCAAAACCAAAAATATTTATCTGCAAACAATGGCACTTAAGTCCACTGTCTCTTACCTTTGCCATGTGTGTCTTGTATCTCTGCCAATTTTGTGTGTTTCCTACCTCCCATTTTCCCCTTCCCTTCCTAGTCCCCCTTGGTCTCTTCCCTTTAAGCACTTATAATATAGAACTGAAATCATGCATGTAACATTTTCGTTTGTTGTAATTTGTGATTCAGATATAAATAATGTTTCCTCATTCTTAATTTCCAGTGGATGGAACATTTTTGTAATGTCTAAAAATAAGATCCAAAACACAAACACCCACAATTGTCTCCCTTGAATTAACAACATACAGTGAACTGATTCTTTTCTTTTTCTTTTCCTTTCTTTTTTTTTCTGTGAGTCAGCAACTGTCAATAGGAAAAAAAATTATCCAACCCTGTTCAAAAATAGAAATTAACATTATTTTAGCACCTACTAAGTGCCAGCAGTGTGTGTGTGTGTGTGTGTGTGTGTCCCCTCCATCATCTTATCTGCACTTGTAGAAAGACAAATGAGGCTCAGGGAGATTAAGTAACTGTCCCAGTATCACCCAGGAAGGAAGAGGAGGAGGTGGGATTCAAACTAAGAACCCCTACTCTGTTCTTTCACATGATATTAAAGAGACCCATATTGGTAGGAGAAAGGAAGAAGAAATGTGCTTAACTGAAAACAAAAACCCAGGTCAGGGGAACACTTTTTCAAGGAGAGTGCCAAGGTTACTCGAGTGTGGTTTTGTAATCCTGGGTGTAAAGCACTCATGCTGACACTTCCTATGATTCAGCTCTGCCCTCCTACTCGGCTCTTTACGAAATTAAACCACATTTTAGAAAAGGAAAGAGTATCAGACTGATAATAATTTCTGTTTAAAATCAGATAATTTAAAACAAAGGTGAAAAACAGTGGAATGACATAGATTTTTATCTCATCTTCTAATCATAGAAATGTTGAGTGTGAAGAACTCTGAATTCCAAATTCCAAAAACAAAACTTTCTTTGCTGGCTCGGGAGGTTTTTTTCATGTTGTTTCACAACCTACATGCCCCACGCCCCCACTCTCATGGTGTCTGCTTCCTCTTCCTCCCCAGGCCTATGCCATGAACCTGAAGGCAAGCTACAAGGAGGGGACCCAGAGGAGAGAGGAGCCCAGGAGCCCTTCCCTGCAGGGGGCACTTCTGAAACTCTCTAAATCCACCTCACCATGATTCTCTCAGGCTGCCCCAGGCTGAGTAAAAGAGAGGAAGCAACCAGGCAATGTCAGCCTCGCTTGTGTTCTGAGAATTATGACTTGGCCACAGTTTCTCCGACTTGAAAGCTGTGGGCAGGGTGGAAACTGTATGAACAGAAAGTGCAGCTGATGCTCTTGGAGAAGTCCTTAGAGTGAAAGCATGAGAAATCTGTGGAAGACCTCAGCATTGGCCAAGGCCAAATCGGCTTGCCAGGTCCTACCCTCCTGTCCAGACTTTGGGGATTCTTATAGCATCAGCATTCTTCTCTCACACCTCATTAGCTTTTGATTGCATTTTATACCTTCATTCTGAAGAAGTCATTTGCCCCCTCCAAAATCCTTTGTGCTGTTCTTTCTGTCTGCTGATGGAAACATCACTTACTGAGTATCACCTTTAGCCCTCCATATTGAATCAGAACATAAGTCCTGTTGATTCTTTCTCCATAAACTCTCTGCAGTCCAACTCTTCCTTCCTCACAGGTTCTTGTCAGTTCATGTCATCTTATTCCCGTACGTGCATACTCCTTTCAAACTAACCTTCATAAAACAGCCAGAAGAATAGTTTCTAAAATCACTGTGCACAAAATATCCTACCACCATCTCCCTCCACTAAAAACCCCTCAAACTTTTCCCCTCAATCAGGAAAAGGTCATTCTCTTTGGGCTGGGACTCAAAGATTTTCAAAGTCCAGACTTAACTTCTCCCAGCATCATCTCCCAGTGCCTCCCACCTGAGTCCTCCTCCCATAAAACCACTGCATTCAACATGTATTCACTCATTCACCAAATATGTGTTGAATGCCCATTTTAAACCAGGCATGAGGTATACAGGGAGTGACCAACAGGCACAGTTTCTTCCTAGTAAGAACACAGACAGGCTTTAGACAAGTAAATGCACATATAAGGATAAATTGAGAACTTCTGGTAAAACATGACAGATTGGTCACAAGCATTTATATCTTTTCCTTCTCTCAGTAAAATGACCTCCCCAAAAATTTACTTTGAGGAATAAGAGAGTTTTAAGGTATAAAGTCTTAGAAACTCTGGAGAGGAGAACACTGAACATAATCATTCTCTCGTGCTCCTTGCAGAATACACCTTCAACGCAAGGCTCTTAGAGATCCAGTGCCCCAAAGAAGCAAGGAGCAAGACATGAAGCTGCACATCTGAACACAAGAACAGTTAAACCTGTAAATTCCCTCCTTGGTTTCACAGAGCCTGATGTCCACCCTACAGGTGGGAGATAGGAGAGCTAGTGTCTAGAGAAATTATTGGGAAAAATTCCAGACTCATGTGCATCAGGTCCAGAGAGGAACACAGGTGAGACAGAAGACTGAAAATGATCATGGTAAGGTACATTATCATGTATTTCAGAACTCCAAGGATGATCCTAAAAGCTCTCAAAGGGTTGGGGGCAGGGAGAGAAAAAGATAAATATCATATACAAGCAAGAGTGAAAATTGCCATCAGGCCTTTATCAGAAATGTTTGAAATAAGAAAGTAACTGGAGAAACCCTAAAAAATTCTGAGGAAATATTTTAGTCCAGAATATATTACTTAGCTAAACTATCAACAGACATAAGAAGAACATATAGACATTTTCAGACATAGGAAGACTCAGAAAATTTACCTCCCACACCCACCATCTTTTTTAGGAAGTTACTTGAGAAGGTCCTCAAGTAACTAAACCAAGGAATACAACAAGAAAGAGGAAGATGCAGAGACCCAAGAAACAAAGGGTTCAAAACAGGAAAGCAGTGGAGGGAAGTTCCAGGATACCAGCAGGGCAAGTAAGACTCAAAGAGAACAGTCACTACAGACAAAGCAACTGTAGGAGGGCTCCACAGAAGACCTCAGGAAAGTAAAAACTCGCCAAATTAATATCTTATCTATTTTATCATTTAGAACAAAGGTTGGCAAACTATAGTCCATAGACCAAATCCTGCCTACCACTTGTTTTTATAAATAAAGTTTTATTGAAACATAACCACACCCATTCATTTACATATTGTGTATAGCTTCACTATGTATTTTCCATGACCACAATGGCTAAGTTGAGTAGTTGCAACAGAGCCTGGACTAAAAGGTCTAGAAATAAATACTATATGATCTCTTATAGGAATAGTTTGTCAACCTCTGATTTAAAAGGAAAAACAAATTAGTAATCTAATGGAATGGGTGAAAAAAGAAGAATAAATGTAGAACAAACAACACCAACTGGGGGTAAATAGGCAATTATTAATTCAGGAAATATTTTCTGGTAGGAGAAAAGAAATAAGTGTAGTATACTACCATGTCTCTGTAGTGAATAATATTTGCATGATCATCACAACATAAGCATAAACATTCATTCTCATTTATCCAAAAATTGCGATATAGATATTAAGGCAAGGGGAGAAGAGAAATAAAGAGATATATAAAAGATCTACATTTTAATCTACTGTAGCAAGAAGTCAGAAGTCTAACAATGATAAATTAATAGATAGCAATATAAACATATTTGCTTAAAATATCATGGCATATGCCAGAAAAAATAGTTAAAAGAGTTCCAAGTGATTAGTTTGTTATGCAGAACTAAGTGAGGCAGGGATTTGTAGGCAGGGCACTGCTGTTTTCATTATAAACTTTTTAGTGGTTTTTTTAACTTGATGAAGTATCAAAAAAACACTATCTCAAAAATGACAAAATATAATAAGTATTTTGATGCCCCAAAACAGGGGCCAAGAGAGAGAATGATGGAGGTGGGTAACTATACACTTACTTAAGTCTGAAGAGAAGATGACTTTAAGAAGATGGCATTTAAACTGAGACCTCGAAAAGTAGCCAGTCAGCCAGTATGGGGGAAGGGAGCTCCCAGGCAGAAGAACCAGCATGTACAAAGGCCTGTGTGTAAGATCAAGCTCCATCATGACTTCATGGATCTGAAGTGGTTGAGATCAGCCAAAGGGGTGAGTGCAGACGTAGAAGACTTCAGGAACAAATTAGCAAAGACCACAGGAAAGAAACCATGAAGCCATCATGGCATGTGTACCCTATCCCAAACGAAGTGCTAAGTTACTGAACATCATCAACAGATGCACAGGAATGTGTCACAATACTGAGACCAACATTTGGAATATATTTCTTCCTTTAGAATTTCTGCATGAAAGCAGATCCAAATGTACAACCTAACAAAAGTTACTGTATGGTCAGAAAGTGATGCATCAAACTCAGCCATAAACCAATGAGGAGACCTCCTGGTGTGGCCATTCACTCCTTGGGGAATGCCTCTCTTATCAACTGTGCAGTAGCTGCCTTTTCTCAAGTAAACACCTACCTTGCTCCTTATACCTGCCCATTCCTTCTCCTCAATCCGTTTGGAACTTTGGACACAAGATTTCCTACAATCTCTCCTCAGACTCGCACCAACTTCTCTTTCACTAAATCCAAAGTCTTGGTCTTTGAAGGAAACCATTAGTTCATTGGCTTCCTAAGTACCCTGTCCCATTGTCTTCCCTTCATTCTGTTTCAAATGTCTCAAGGCAGACTTGCATCTCTCAGGAAGCAACCCAAGAATAGTCTTCCTACTTCCATGAGGAAAATGGATCCCAGGGAAAGAAATGATTTTTCTTACCATCGTGCAACAAGCATATCCAGAATCAGGGTCACAGTGCGGGCTACATCTCTTTGATTTTGTGAAGAACCCGCTTCAGGACTGCAGAAATAAGCCACTATATACCCCTGGGCAGGAACCCGACATACTGAAATTTCAAGAGGTAGATTTCCTTTTTATTTTCCTCTATTAATAGAGAATTTTTCCTCTATTAAAGAAATAGCAATTACTTTGAGAAAATGTGTTCTAATTACATTTTACAATCCATGTCCCTGGGTTAAAGTGCACCCAACTGTAATTATTTTTGTGAAATAGCACTGAAGTCTCTGCATATTAACTCTTGCTTCCTCTAAAAGCAGAAGGATGCCTCCACACAACCGCTGCTGGCATTTTCTTGTTGTAATTACTAAGGATTAATTACAAATTATTTTTATTGTACTGGGACTAGGTAGCACTGAATTAATAATGGGTTCTAAACATTAGTCAGTGGTTGTCAGTCAATTGCACCTCAAAACTCCTCAGCCTTTTAAAAATTGAAGACCCCAAAAAATTTTAGTACATGTGGTTTTATCTATAAATATTATTAGAAATAAAAACTGAGAAACTTTATAATTTTTACTTATTGATTAATTTTAAAATAACAACAATAAGCTCATTACAGTTAGCATAAGTAATATATTTTTATTTTTAAAAAATTATGTATATATTTTATGATTTGGTGTCTCACTCTGTCACCCAGGCTGGAGTACCACGACACACTAACAGCTATCCCAGCATCGACCTGCTGGGCACTAACGATCCTTCCGCCTCAGCCTTTCATGTAGCCAGAACTACAGGTGTGTCCTACCATGTCAGTTAATTTTTGATTTGTCGTAGAGACAAGGTCTCATCAAGTTGCCGAGGCTAGTCTCGAAACTGCAGGCTCAGGCAATCCACTTGCTTTGGTCTCCCAAAGTGCTGGGATTACAGAGTGAGCTATCGATCCCAGCCAAAAACTATATTTTCAAAAAGTACTTAGAAGAAATGATGTTGGTTTCACATTTTTGTCAATCTCTTTAACAGATTGGCATAATTGAGACCACTTAATTTTCATACCTGCTTCTTTCTTCAATCTGTGGCAGAGAGCACACACCATGCATCCTCAGGAGAACTTCACTTTCATTGAGAAAATGAACTTGAAATAGAACCATAACATGTTGAGGTTGCTGTGAAAATACTTCTGATCTCATGGGAACCCTAAAAGAATTTAAGGCATACTCTGGAGTCCCTGGAACACATTTTGAGAACCACGGGCTACATTAAAATAATAAGGCAAAATTCACTTACTTATTCAAGCATTATGTTTTCACATGTGTGTTTTCATTTAATCCTCCCAACCAAGCAGGGAAGAGATATGTTTACAATCCATCACATACAAGAAAGTGTTCATTGGTAAGTTAGTGAAGTAGTTCTTAAAACATTTGGACACGTAAATCGG
The DNA here is from genome assembly GCF_000164805.1 of Carlito syrichta. Lineage (NCBI taxonomy): Eukaryota > Metazoa > Chordata > Mammalia > Primates > Tarsiidae > Carlito > Carlito syrichta. The sequence continues at coordinate 28,544 of NW_007246163.1, forward strand.
AATTTGGAGTCTGTGAGAATTTTTTAGTGACATTCAGTGGCCAAAGTGATGTTACTCAAAGGTGATAGACTTACCTTAGTATTTCACTCTGTCCTTGAATATTCACTGTGGGCAATTCATTGGTCCTGTTTCATCTGCCTTGAGTGTAGACTCCTATTTTGAGATGTCTTATTTTGGTGTTTTCTGTTTCTTGTTTATACCACTTTTGGAGGAGGCTATGTGCTAAACCTGTCATCTGCTGAGCAAAATAATAATCATAGCATTAATCTGCTGAGCAAATACCAATACCACTTTTCTGAGTGCTGGGGTTGGGGAGGAAGAGAAGAGTCATAGGAGGAAGCAATGAGTGTAGTATAAGGAAACTGAGGCTGCACAGTAAAATGGATCTGACTTCCAATCCGTTTCTTCCACTTACCATATGACTTGCACAAGCTGTGGGACTCTGTGAACCTCAGTATCCTCATTGCTAAAATGGAGACAGCAATGTCAGTCTCCCAGGGCTGTTGGAAAGTGCATTCCACTGTGCCTGATACAAAGTGAGAACTCCAAACACGGTGACTATGATGATGTAGATTGCTGTAACAATGATGCAATAATACCTCACACAGGGGCACACAGGTTGATTCAGTGACCCACAGGGAGTCCAGAATCACAGTCAGAGACTTTAGCTTCTCCTTCCCCTCTCTGTATTCCTACTGTAAGAGCCATCTTTCAGATCCTTAGTCGTGCCAGGCTCCTTCCAGCCTCAGCATTTTTCTAAATGTTATTCCCTCCACCTGGAAGCACCTGAAACCCTCCACACTCACAGTTGCCCAGCTACTTGCCCTTCAGAGCTCACTTCCTCTGAGATATCTCCTAGGCCACCCAAACAAGTCATACCCCACCCCTTATATAGGCTTAACAGGGAATCCAGTGTTTCTTCATAAGACTGGCAATTAATGAAGTGATTGTATAATCACATGCTTCATGTCTGTCTTCCCCTTTTTCTCTAGTTTCAAGGAAAAAAAAAAAAAACGTGGTCATAGCACCTGACGCTATCCTTTCAACTTCATGCCACAGGCATTAACTTTCCTTCTTTTGGATTTGCTGAAAGCACAAGTCCCGGGTATAAAATTCACAAAGAACAAGCAGCCCAGAATCTTCTAAAAATAATAATAACAATAATAGCTGCTACTTGTTGAGCCTCTGTGTCAATCATTGTGTATATATGACCTGTATAATTTTCTCTGCAACCCAAATTTGCAGATGAGAGAGCACATTCAGAGGTAAAGAAATTTGCTTAAGGTCAAGGTCCGCAAAGACCAGAGTCAAAATTTAAAGCCAGGTCAGTTGGACTCCAATATCCATTCTCTTCCCACTCTGTCAAGAAATCATATTCTCAATCTTCTATAATATTGTTTCATTATTTTTTCCTGCCTGGCATTATGCTACACACCACATACGGCTTTCCTCATTCAATCCAAACTACCTGTGAGATGTTTAATGCTAATATCTCCATTTTTTGATGGGTATGGTGGTTAATCCCAGCAGTTTGGGAAGCCAAGACCAGAGGATTGCTTGAGGCCAGGAGTTCAAGATCGGCCAGGGCAACATAGCAAGACTCGGTATCTACAAAAAAAAAAAAAAAATCCCAATTTTATAGAAGGGAAAAGTGAGTCTTAGAACATTAAAAAAGAATTCCAGGGTTAGACAAGTAATAATTATTAGGACACACATTTTTAATCTATAAAGAAATGGCAAAGATGAAATATATTAATCAAGTAGAATTTCCTCTGATGCTTTGTCATTGCCAAAGACAAAGATTTGTCTCCCAATTCACACTTAGAATCACATTCTTTAAGTAACTTGAAAGTAGGCTTTTAAGAAATGTTTGCTAAGTGAATTAGCAAATATAAGTAATAAATATCTAGGAGAAGTGTTGATAAATTTATTAAGAAGCACTTAGAGAAGGGAGAATATCGTGAAGTGAGGAAATCAGAATGTCTTCAGGAAGTGACTTCAGAATGAGTTTGGAGTCTTATAGAAAATATAGCAATTATATATTACTGGGTTTGAGACATGTGGACATACTATGAAAAAGGTTCATAATGTGCTGATTATGGTGCAGCTAAAGTACAAGTCACATATACAGGATATGAATGGCAGATGTGAGTGAAGCATGAGATGTATCTTCTAGAGAAGTAACAAGCAACACTGGAAGGTAAAGAGCATGAAGATCAGGTTAGATAACAGCCCTAGTTCTTTAACTAAATCCAATCACCACGCAGAATCTTCTACAAGTTTCCTTGCCATGTGACTAGGCACCTGTCACCATTCCCAGGTGTGTGTGCACATGAGTGCATGTGTTTTAAAGAGCATTTACTGAGTATCCACACAATGCCTAGGGCTACCTTACTCTTTTAAGTTTCAAGTTTCAGAATAACCAATAATTCTTTTTTCTTTTCTTCCTTTTTTTTCTTTCTGAGTTGGAGTCTCACTTTGACACCCAGGCTAGAGTGTGGAGTGGCATCATCATGGCTCACCACAGCCTCAACCTCCCAGGTTCAGGTGATCCTCCCTCCTCAGCCTCCCAAGTAGCTGGTACTACAGGTGCTGGTCTCTAAGTCCTGGTCTCAAGCAATTCTCCTGCATCATCTTTCCAAAGTGCTAGGATGACAAGCATGAGCCATGGCACCCGGTCCTACAACTGAGAAATACTGATGAAGAAAATAGTGAAGATGCAAAGGGGACACAGGAAGACAGAGAAGCAGCCCATCATATATGTGCTGCCACACAGCTAAACTTTCCAGGCCTTCCAAGAATCCATAAACAACTGGAATGGTTTTCTTTGATGCCCCAACCTATCTTCTCAAAGAGAGACTGTCCACCATAGACTACTTGCTTAATACCAGCTCATCGGTTTACCCAGAAAATGTGAACAAGAGTCACTTTCCCTAAACTGCCTGCAGTTGGCTTTTTCTTTCTTATTCTTTCTCTTCTATAAATCTTAAAAATCCTGTATATCTTTGTTAACAAAAGCAACTGACCTCTTTTATCTATAGCTAGAGTGCTGATAATTCACCAAATTTCTTTACATGATCATATGGCAACATTCTGAGGATGATGGGTCCTAATAACATTTTGTCATTTGCCCAAGTTCACACAAATCAAAGATTGCAGGATAGATAGGCACTCCCTCACTTCCAAAAAAAAAGTCAAGCTGAAAATTAACAGACTGCAATTCATTTTTGTTTGCAAGACTTCTGCTTGATTTTATTGAAGACTCCTGGCTTTGTTCATCAAAAGTCAACATCATCAACAATTAGCATGGAAGGGATAAGATACATAAAAGCACATTTTGTACCACAGCCATCATTTCAAAAATAGGACAGTTTTTGTTAAATTAATGAAACCACAAGAGAAAGAACTGAATTTCCACAGTGGTTTTCTAATTACTGCCCCACACTTTCCTCCCTTGGATCTACCCAACCCTGTCCTGCTAGATTATCTTTCCAAACACAACTCTAAGCTTGCCATTCTTCTAAAATATGTTCAGTTGCCCCACCATTGCCCACAGCTCCTTACCCTGGTATCTATATCCTTCTGTGATCTGATCTTGCTGCGCCCACTTACCAATCTCTTCCTCTCTCTATTCCTCTGTCTCCTACCTACAAATGCCAGGTGGCCCATTGTAAGGCTCTCTTGATGAAGGAAGCAATGATTTATACTCAGGCACAAGTTTCTCATCTCATTGGTACACAAACCAACTGCTTTGCACAGCACTGCCTAATACAACTCTCTTTCTCTGGAATGCCTTTTCATAACAATAACTAAGACATATCTGTCTATTTATCTATCTGTTAGAGCTCCACCTACTTGCCACCACCTCCAGGAAGTCTTGAAAATTCTATTCATCTCAGCTGAAAACAATCTGTCATTGATTATTCCTCTTATACTACTTGTATCTTGTCTTGTATTATTAATATTCTATATACACAAATCCCAACTCTTCCAGTAGGCTACTTGATAGAAGGGTTACACCTTACATGCCTCTGTAGCTGCCTCCCTGCCCCCAAACTCTGTATGGGTCTTGGCATACAGTAAGTGTCAATTAATGACACTGAGTCAAATTAATAGATTAATGAATCAAATCTAATCATGAACCTCTCCTGCCTAAACTCCTTCAGTGACTTTCACTGCACTCAGATTAAATCCAAATTCACTGACAGCAAAACTGTGACTTTTACAAAGTATGTGACTATGTCTACTCAATTCTCCAGTCTCATTCAGCACCACTTCTCCTTTGTCCATATGTGTGTGTGTATGTATATATGTATGTGTGTGTATATGTGTGTGTGTGTGTATATATATATATCCCTTATATGTTCCTTAAACATTCAAAGTTCTTTCTGGCCTTGTGGCTTTCATGCACATTCTTCACTCTTTCTAAAACCCACTTCCTCCCATTAATCACCCGGTCCACAGTTTCAGGCATTTCAGATTTCAACTAAAAAGCCACTTCCTCAAAAAGACCCCTTTGGAATATATATCAGTCAGAGCCCCATCAGGAAACAGAAGTCAAATACAAAATGGGGCAATATGTTCACAAAGGGGTGATATACAAAGGCATTGGCAGGGCTTAGGGATACCAACAAGAGATAATACAGTACCTCATAGCTAGCACCATCAAGGGAGGACTGAAGCAAAAAGAGAGGGAACATGTACTAGAACCTGGAAGGGGTAGGTGTAAGGGCCACCTTAAAGAATCAGTGGCCTTCAGAGAGGGTCCCAATCAAATAGGGAGATCTGGTAAGAAGGGAGGTAAGAAAGGAAGTACCCAGCATCATTCCTCTCCCATCATCCCAATGGCAATCCCCACTGGGAGTAGAGGAGTCCTCTAAGCAGTCAAATGTAGGACAGCTCCCAGGAAGAGACAAAAAGAAGCTGCCCAGAAAAACATGCATTCCTAGGTAGACACCCTTGTTATTCTACCTCGTACCAAACTGTTCTTTTTCTTCCTAGTAGTCAATAAAGTTCTGAGTTTTCTATTTATTTTTTTGCTTTATGTCTATAAGGTCTTTCAGATTGTCAATTTCACAACCATGAAGTCATGAGCCTTGTTTGATGAGCTCACTGAGGCATTTGCAGAATGTAGCATGTAGCACATGCTGAAGAAATACTTGCTAGAGAATGAGTGGGCCCATGGATACATCAGACACATAGACATGTGTCAGTATTATATGTGTGACACATATATTTATGCACATATACTTCTCAGCTTCAAAGGAAAAAATGTCCTCCTCAGAATTAAGAAATGCCAAGTCATTTCACATCTAAGTCAATTAAATGAACACAAAATGCTGCCTAGCATAGAGACTCAAACTCTAACTTCAAACAGAGCTGATCATTTTCAGAGAAGAAAAGTCCTTTTCCATTAACCTCCTGTGAAAACACTCTGAGCAAGACTAGATAAGCCATCGCTGTATTATACAAAATTGTTATCTTCCCCAATCCACATTGCAGATTTAAATAAGATCAAATGGAAGTAGTCTTCTTGAACTCTGGTCTTTACAAAACCTCAGTAGCTTGCACACTCAAAGTTATAGCTTCAAATGAGGGAAAGAGCTAGCAAACCCCATGTCCCTGCCTTTTGTTCTTGGGATTTTATACATCATCTAAGAGTTCGAATTCCTCTGAAAATGTGCATAACATTATAAAAAATCCAGACACGTTTAAATCAAATTCTCCATAAATTCATATTGCATAGTAAGTGTACTTTTTAGACAGTTAACTTTAACACACAAACACAAACTTCCACATTTGCTTCTCTCCTCCCCCACCCCCCACAATACATACATGCTTTGAAGGGAAGGGAGAAAGTCTTTTTCCTTTAGCATTTTACACAGAACGGTTCCAAATATTTCCCTTCAGTTCCTCAAATGTGCTATGTGTCATGTTTTCTCCAACCACAGGACCTTTGTACTTGATCTTTTTCACCAGAAAATGCGACTCTTTTTTCTCCTTTAAAAAAAGAAGGGGACTAATTTTAATAACTAGACTCCAGAATGATTGTGAGAAATAATTGAGACAATACATGTAAGGCACATAACCCAGAGTCTGGCACATAATAAAGTCACAATAAATGCCATCATCATTATCATCATCATCAATTATTACTTTACTTCCAAATTGTCCTCCAAATCTCTCATCAAATATTATTTATCCCAGGAAGTTTTTATGTCCCCCAAATTGGATTGAGTGCCCCTGTCATGCCCATTCGTGTGACTGGGTACTTTTTCTTTGCAGCACTAATTACAGTATCTAATAAGGTATTATTATAAATAAACACAAAAACAATATATATGTGAGTTTCCTAAAGTGCAGAACCTGAAAGCTGTTACAACAGAAATCCACTCCTGTAAAGTCTGATGCATTTAAGTTAGGATGAATCCTAGGCCCAACCCTGTAGTCTCACAACAACACTTGCTGTTGGGGGAAGGAAGAGCTAACCCTTGAACTGCCAAGAAGCCTTCCACTGAAGTCCTGGCCTGAGGTGTTTTCTCTGTTATATCCTTCTAAGTGAATTTAACCACTGTAGTCATGTAAGTTTTATGATTTCTCCTTTCTATTCAAAGTATGGACCTTGGAGAAACAGCATAAGCATTCCTCCAGAACTTACAAGAAATGCAGTCAGCACCATTCCAGACCTACTGAATTAGAACCTATATTTTAACAAGATCTCCAGGCAATTCCTATTCACAATTAAAGTTTGAGAGGCAGTTGTATAGATGAACCAGGACCAGGACCGGTGGTCACGTAGAATGGACATAGCAGTGAACACTAGCCAGTTTCTGAGACTCTTAAGAAGCTCTTACCCATTGCCAGGTCAAATCAATATTTACATATATTTTCTTCTTATTTTTTTCTAGGTTTTGCTTGTAATTCTTCAAATGCAACATTGTTGATGTTCTCCAGAAGACTTTGTAAGAAAGATTAGGTCTTTCTGTCTTAACTTATAATTAATCAATTAGCCCTCAGCTCCACTACAACATGGACAATAATTTCCCCCAATGTTTCAAATGTATTAACATTTAGGCTTTACTTCATCTCCCAAAAAATTGCTTTTCAAGCTCCATTACATAGAAACAAGAGAAAGAAGGAATAAGGGCAAACCCATGTGGCCTCAGGCATAGTGTTTCCCTAGTCCCATGAAGCCCAGGATAACAGGGCCAATTTTGTTCAACCTCGACTCTGCAACGAATATGCACAGAGACACAAAAGGCAGGAATTCATGGGAGAAGCTTGAGGCTAGGAAAGTCTTTCCCACTTTACCAGTCATGCCAAAGTTGCAGCTTTCTGGGGCCAGAGGAATCATCTTCTATAGTTTTGCCCAACTGGCACAGTGAGTCCTTTGAACTGATACCTTATTCTCTCTCAGTTCCCAGTGAGGGTTTTTAGCATGTCCTGCTACTTATGAACTACACTAACATTTTCTAAAGTAAAGGACAGAATGGGCTACCCAGAAGGCAATTTTATAGAGAAAGAAGAAAAGGGCATAAAAGGGCTGGGTCAACCACTCTGTGGGCTGGTTTCAGAGGGAGAAACTGAATTGTATTTGTATATATTCCATATTCCCGGGAAAGAGGTAGTGAAAAGCAGGGCATGGTATTCAGATAAGGAAACACTAGATTTTCCTATGAGACATAGGAAACTACACATTAAAAAAGAAAACAACAGCATTACATATATTTAGTATGGTTCCAACTTATCACCTGTAGTCTTCTCTATGGGTAAGGATGATGAGTTGTTTCCAGTACCTTCTTTATACATAGTCATTATAAACAATTTGGGGCAAATAGAAAATATATATAATATAAAAAAGAGAGGTCTTCAAAAAACTTCATGTAAAATGCATATGATAAAAAAACTACGTATGGAGCTCAAATATTTTTTGCTGAGGTCCCAATTGTCTATCTTATCTTTTATGGCATGGACATTTGTGGTTTTGATCAGGAATTGGTTGCCAGTTCCAATTTCCATAAGAGTGTCTCTTGTATTTTCTAAGGTTCTTATAGTTTGAGGTTTTACATTTAGGTCTTTGATCCATTTAGAGTTGATTTTGTGTATGCTGATAGGTAGGAGCCTTCTTTTAATCTTCTGCATGTGGTCAGTCAGTTTTTCCAGCACCATTTACTGAATAAGTTCACCTCTCCCCAGTGGTTGTTAATGGAAGCTTTGTCGAAGATGAGTTGGTTGAGAAATTGAGGTTTTGCTTCTGGAATCTCTATCCTGTTTCATTGGTCTATATGCCTGTTCTTGTACCAATACCAGGCTGTTTTGATTATTGTAGGCTTATAATAGAGTTTAAAGTCTGGAAGTGTAATACTTCCTGCTTTGTTTCTCTTGCTGCAGATCATTTTGGCTATGTGTGGTCAATTATGTTTCTATAAGAATTTCTATATTGTTGTTTCCAGATCTGAAAAGAATGATGGTAATTTAAAGGGTTGCATTAAATCTGCAGATTGCTTTGGATAGGATGGACATCTTAACAATATTGAATCTTCCAATCCATGAACATGGAATATTTTTTCATTTGTTTGTATCATCTTTGATTTATTTGTACCATGTCTTATAGTTTTCATTGCAAAGGTCTTTCAATTTTCTGGTTAAGAAGATGCTGAGGTATTTCTTTTGTGTGTGTGTGGCTATTATTAATGGAATTGTACTTTTTATATAGTACTCTGCCTGTTTGTTGTTGGTGTATAAGAATGCAACTGTCTTATGCATGTTTATTTTATACCCTGAGACTTTGCCAAAGTCCTTTATCAAGGAGGTTTTTGACAGATTCTCTTGGGTTTTCAAGATATAGGAGTATGTCATCTACAAAGAGGGATAACTTAACTTCCTCTTTTCCTATTTGGATCAAACTGAAAAGCTTCTGCAAAGCAAAAGAAGCCATCAAGACAGCAGGGGGACTGCCCACAAATGGGAAAAAATATTTGCCAACTGTATATCTGACAAAGGCCTAACAGCCAGGATCTATAAGGAACCCAAATATGCTGAAGAGAAAACAGCAAACAGCCCTATTACAAAGTGGACAAAAGATATAAGTAGATACTTCTCAAAAGAAGACACACAAGAGGCAACAGATACATGAAAAAATGTTCAGCCTCACTAATCATCAAAGAAATGCAAATTAAAACCACACTGAGATACCACCTAATTCCAGTCAGGATGGCCATCATCAGTAACTCAAAAAATAACAGGAACTGGAGAGGATATGGGAAAAGGAAACACTTCTACACTGTTGGCGGGAGTGTAAACTAGGACAACTTCTGTGGAAAACAGTTTAGCAACTCCTAAGATTCTAAAAATCAACCTTCGATATGATACCACAGTCCCCCTTCTGGGAATATATCCAGAGGAACCCAAGTCACTCTATGAAAAAAGATAACTGCACATGCATGTTTTTTGCAGCATTATTCTCAATAGCAAAAACATGGAAACAACAATGCTGCCCTTCAAAAGAGGACTGTATTTTTAAAATGTGGTATATATACATGATGGAATATTACACAGCCATAAAGAAGGACAAATTATCAAAAAAGAAGGAAGAAAAAAACGGGAGTAATTCCATTGAAAACATGCAGGAACCTTGAGGGATTAGGAGCCATCATGACTTCAAATTATCATTATTGTTGTTGCTGTTGTTGTTGTTATTGTTGTAACAAATTAGTAAACATTTTTTAAAAATAAAAATAGTAAATAAATAAATAAAGAAGGACAAATTATCAACTTCACAGCAACTTGGATGGACTTAGAGTCTATAATACTCATGATCTATCACAGAAACATAGAACTGAGTACATGTTCCCACTCATAAGTGGGCCCTGAACAAATATTATAATACTATAAGAAAGGGATTGGCAGTAGTGGGAAACTGCCAGGCATGGAGAGGGGCACACTTCATTGATAAGGATACCTGATCTCAAACCAGGTGAAGTGGTGACCAAAGTGAGGCCCAAACTTTATATATATCACCAAATATATATATCACCAAAACAAACTCATGTTAAGTTGTCTTAACATGTCTGAACCAGATCTAGTTTGAGGCACTAAAAAGGGTAAGATATCAGTTTGAAAAGTGCTCCTATCAGAGCAACATTAATTCTGCTAAACTAAAGCAAGAACAAACATCAAATTTATGGTGAAGCTTAGGTGGAAAAATGGTGAAATCAATGAAGCTTTACAAAAAGTTTATAGGGACATTGTCCCTAAGAAATCAGTAGTTTACAAATGGATACTGTGCTTTTAAACAATGTTGAAGATGAAGCCCACAGGAACAAACCATCCACATCAATCTGAAAGGAAAAAAATATCCTGTTAGTGTCCTAATTGAAGAGGACCAATGATTAACAAAAGAAACAATAGCCAACACCATAGACAGTTCAACTGGTTCAACTTACACAATTCTGACTGAAAAATTAAAGTTGAGTAAACTTACCACTCAATGGGTGCTAAAACCATTGAACCCAAATCAGTTGTAAGCAAGAGCGAAACTTTCAATAGAAATTTTAAATAAGTGAGATTAAGATCTTGGAGCATTTTCTCAAAATAATTATAATAGGAGATGAAACATGGCTTTATCAGAACAATCCTGAAGGCATTTTGTTGGTTAAATTTCAAGAGAACCAAAAACCAATAATATCTGCTTATTATGAGAATTTTTTGAGAAAGTTAACCAAAGCTTTAGCAGGAAAATGTCTGAAAATCTTCACCAGAGAGTCCTTCTCCATCACAACAATGTTCCTGCTCATTCTGCTCATCAAACGAGGGCAATTTTGCATGAATTTCTATGGGAAATCACCTTATAGTCTTGATTTGTCTCCTTCTGACTTATTTTTGTTCTCTAATCTTAAAAAATCTTTAAAGGACACCCATTTCTCTTGAGTTAATAATGTAAAAAGATTGCATTGACATGGTTAAATTCCCGGGACTCTCAATTCTTTAGAAATGTACTACATTGCTGGCATCGTTGCTTAGAAAATTGTCTTGAATGTGATGGAGTTTATGTTGAGAAATAAAGTTTGTACTGTTTATTTTTTAATTTCATTTTTCCACTAACTTTTTGAAGTCCTCTCATATACTTGGTAAAATTGCAGCAGAAAAGTCAGCAGGAAGAAATATAAGAATGAAAGAGAGAATAAGGACAATGAGAGAAGAAAGCAGGAAAGAACTTTGGAATGTAGAAGAAAAAAAGGAAAAGTAAAAAGAATGTCTTCAGTGATTTGAGGAGAGAGATGGAGGGGGACATTGTTCTGTAGATATGTAGCACAATGGTTTACTTGACTTGCTTGGAGTATAACACTTCAAGTCAACAAAAGAAGACTCAGATCCTTTCAACAAATGTAAGCCAAGTGCCCACCATGTATGAAGAGGTATTCTAAGGCAGGGGTCTCCAACCCCCTGCCCAAGTACCAGTACCAATTTGTGGCCTGTTAGGCACTGGACCACACAGCAGGATGAACAGTGGGCCAGCGAGCCAAAGCTTCATTTGTATTTACAGCTGCTCCCTGAAACTCACATTACTGCCTGAGCTCTGTCTTTTGTCAGATCAGAATTAGATTCTCATAGGAGCATGAACACTGTTGTGAACTATGCATGTAAGGGATCTAGGTTGTGCACTCCTTGTGAGACTCTAACGCCTGATAATCTGAGGTGGAACTGAGGCAGTGATGCTTATGCTGGGGAGCAACTACAAATACAGATTAACATTAGCAATGAGGTTTTACTGCAAGGACCATAACAAATCAATTGTTTGCAGACTTAAATCAAAATCCTATATCAGTGAGTGGCAAATGACTTGATGTACTCCAATTGTACAGTTGTACCTGGTGACAGGCTTTAAGTCAGAATCCAACACTTATTTTAGTCCATGCATGGCCCACCCATTATTTTATTTACCACTTCTATCCAAATCTCTTTTGTTATGATGAATTATATAATTACTTCATTATATTTTACAATGTTATAATAATAGAAATAAAGTGCGCAATAAATGTTACGCACTTGAATCACTTTGAAACCTTCCACCCCTTCCATCCCCAGTCCATGGAAAAATTGACTTCCACAAAATTGGTCCCTGATGCCATAAAGATTGGGGACCACTGTTTTAAATTGTCTTAGACACACAATATCCATTTTTTAAACAACCTAAAAATGAACATGATTGTTGTCATATTACTAGCAAGAATAACTGAGACTTGTGGTTACTAAGTAACCCCACAAAGGTTGCAAGCACCTACCTTATTGCAGGGACTCAACAAATGTTTGTTTTGGAATAGAAGTAAGGGAAAGGGGAATTGAAGTCAGATCGGTATTTACTGGACACCTCCTTGAAAAATTCTTCAAATATCTACCATCTTCTATGGCTTAATTGAGGACAGTTTTCCCGGAGAGGTGCTGAATTCAGTTTTTCTTTTCTTTCTTTTTTTTCAATACCTTTTGGCCCCTAAATTGGCTGTCCCCTCTCTGGTCCCCCTGCCTGTGAGCAACAAGCAACAAGCTGACACACTTGGGCATTTTCAGTCTGCCAATCCTTCAGTTTATTTGTGCAGCTGAAAGTTTGATGTTAAGGAAGTAGTTTGGTCAGGACTTTTTTTTTTTTTTGTCCTTCTTCCCAGTAAAAATAATCACTATGAAAAATGAGTTGGTACATTTTGTTGTGGTTCATCTGTTTCTTCTTTGCTTGTCCCTTCACAACTGAAAGTGAAAATATGTACCACTGCACAGCTAACATACCTGTTTAATCTAAAATAGTTTATTCAGTTACCCTAACCATGCAGGGGTAAACTGATTTTTACTTCAAAATCAGCAAGCTTCCTATTTCATAGAAATTGGGGGGAAAAGTTAGCCCTCTTTAAAAAGAAAAGGTCACTTCCTGATTTTGGTAACATCAGGAAACAATGCTTTAGGACATCTTTCAGCCCCTGCCTCCACCCCCAGAAAAAGTCTATAATCTAGCATAACCAAAAAACAGAGACTTGATTCTACATACAAAAACTGTAATTGAGTAACTCATTAGCAAGCCATTCTTCTTTTCAAAAAATCTCAGATTCTGAACTTTTGAAATATACTCAGCTCACTAACTCTTCTCTCTCTCTTTTTCTCAGAATAACATTTGCTCATCCAAATTTTTTGCATACCAATTATGTTCCAGGCATTCCAAGAAGACACCAGTTCCTTCAGACATTTATATGCCACACTTTCTGTCTGCTTCTGTTTCAAAGACATGTGTGAGTATCTGCACCGAGAGGTCAGGACTAGAGTGGAGAGAAATAGGAATTTGTAGGATGGAAGGCAGTAAGAGGGAACCAAAGGGAAAGCCAGCCCTGGGTTCTCTTTTCTGGGTCAGTTTCATGCTTGAACCTCATTATTAAATATAACAAAAAGACCTTAAAACAAATAATGTTTTCTCCAATACCATGTAAATTTAAAATTACAAGGAAATGTATTGTTTTTATTGGGAGCCTGATAGTCATAAACATGTACCAGTCACATGCTGTATTCTCAGGTGCTTACAGTGTATTTGGGTAGAGCCCTATGGAGCTACCAAGAATACAAATAATATAATTACATAGTCATTACAGCAACTTGCTCTGGAGTCAGGCAGACCTGGGTCACAATACCAGCTCCATCACTCCATAGCAGTAAGAACTTGGAAAAGTGATTTTGCACCCCATGCCTCAGTTTTCTTATCTGCCAAATGAGAATAATAGCACTAACAAGATTATTGTAAACTTTGGTGAAATTATGAGTATAATGTGCTTGGCACATAATATGAACTCACTGTAGCAGTTGTAACCAAAAAATAATTACCATTACTCCCATCATTATTGAGTGCAACCAAACGCTTGCTATGAAACCCTACAGAGGAAAGAGAGGTCAATTTTTTTTTTTCTGGAAGTTGAGAGACAGAACACAGAGAAAAGACAATATTTGAACAGCAACTTTTTTGTTAATGCATTGAATTGCAAGAGCAAGAGATATAAGAAAGGACATTCGATGTTGTAGTGAGGACACTACCTGCACCAAAGCTGAGTCAGGGAAGGGATCAGCAGGTATGAGGATTGGAATAAAGCTGGGTACCTGAAGTGGAGGTAGGAACTTAGTGGGATGAGAGGCTGAAAGCAAAGCTTAGGAAAGGCCAGAGAGGCCTTATGAGGAAACATGACCAGGATTCTGCAGGCAAGGAGAGATGCTGAAAGATTTTAAACTGGAAGAGGAAAGGAGTGAAATGACCTAGTAAAAGTTTGAGGTGGATTCTTACTCATTAAACTGGTGTAGAGGTCAAAGAGTTAACCTCAAGGAAGTCCCTTTGGTCAGCTTGAGGTTTCCCCACTGTATGTACAAAACACCCTAAAATGTCTGTTATTAATATAAATCATGTTCTATAGTAATTACTTATATAATTGCCCATCTTATCCACCTGGTTTTAAGTTTCAAGAAAGCAGGGGTGATGTTTAGCTTGTTCACTGCCATATTGACAGTGCCTAGCACATATTAAGCTCTCAAATGCTCAATGGATGATGTCTCTTCCTGTATCCATCACTGTATTTGTTGATATGGAAGGACATTTTCTCATTTTTCAAAAAAAAGTGCAGATGTGTCTCCTTTGAATAACAATGGAGTTAATGACTATATAACTAACAGAGCTTTCTAGCCCTTTATCTGTACTAGAAACCCATAGAGGTCAAAAAAGTGATGTTCTTTCTTTTTTGTTTGATAGTTTGTTTCTTTCCTTGACTCTCCCACTTCCATAGTATTGGTTTATTGTTAGTTCTGCATCACCAAAAATCATAAAACCACATTTCTTTTTAAATGTTTCAATATGTTCACTTAGTAAGATCTTAACCAAATGTATTGCAATGGCATGCCTTAAATTCATAGATTACAATCATCTTGTATTTTGGAATATGCAATATATTTCAGTGCTCTTATATAACCAGTAAAGTATCCATCTCTCCTTTTGCGCTCATCTACTTTTTTATAGCCAAAGAGAGTTATGCAATCCAATGTGTTTCCTTCTTTGCCCTGGTTACCAGGAAGCTCATAGGTATACATGTTATGCTCAACTACTAAAACAGTCATCAGTCAAGATTTCCTAATACAGTCACTTTACTGTCTGCCTTTATATCTTGACTCCTACCTTTTACTTTGTATTAATGTCCTCAGTTTTTATATACTGTACATTTATTTTATGTTGCCTCAAACCTTTTTAAAGTTTACAGGAAGATGATTGTTAGATAGACAGGCAGACATGAGACAGGTAGAGATGCATATTGCTTATAAACACACACACACACACACACACACACACACACACATATTATCTTGACACAAAGTGTACCTATCTCTCCCAGTTGTCTTCTGCCCCACCTCCGTTTCAGCTCCATGCCCTCTTCAGTAGTCTATTTTTGTCATGCATCAACCAGAACACATAACTCCTCTACAATTAGTAAATACCAAAGAGAATCTTTTCACATGAAGCATGAATTATCAATGCAGACATTAGTAAAAATGCTAAATTAAAGAGTTTCTTTTTTTCACTTGTATAAATTTATGGGGCAAATTTAAATCTTCCCTTGGGTAGATTTAAGATTTTGCTATGTATATATAATGTGTAGTGATCATGCCAGGGTATTTAGGGGGTCCATCTCCCTAGTATAAAACATTTTTGTTTAACTACAGTCACCCTACTCTGCAATCAAACACTGAGTATATGGCTTCCATCTAACTGTATGTTTGCACCCTTTATCCCACTGCTCTTTGTCTGCCCCCTCCCCCACTCATCCTTCCCAGTTTCTGTTCTCTGTCTTTCCACTTTCTATCTTCATGTGATCAGATGTTTTAGCTCCCACATGTAACTGACAACATGTGATATTTGTCTTTTTGTGCCTCACTTATTTCACTTGAGGTTATGACCTCCAGTTCTACCTACACTGATGTAAATGACATGCTTTGATTCCTTTTTATGGCCACATAGTATTTCACTGTGTATGTATACAACATTTTCTTTATCCATTCATTCAATGATGGACACTTAGGTTGATTCCTTATCTTTGCTATTGTAAATAGTACTGCAGTAAACATGGAAGTGCATGTGTCCCTTTGATATACTGAGTTCTTTTCCCTTGGGTAGATACCCAGTAGTAGAATTGCTAGATCAACTTCTTGAGGAACCTCCATACTGTTCTCCATAGTGACTACACTAGTTTACATTCCCACCAACAGTGTAAAAGAGTTTCCTTTACTCCAAATGGTTTTAAGCATCTGAATTCCCTGGGGTGCTAGTTAAAACACAGATTCCTGCTGGGTGCAGTATCTCATGCCTCTAATCCTAGCAGTTTGGAAGGCTGAGGCAAGAGGATTGCTTACACTTAGGGATTCAAAACTAATGTGGACAACATAGCAAGACCTCACCTCTACAAAAAAATAAAAAGTGGCCGGGCATGGTGGTGCACACCTGCACTCCCAGCTACTTAGGAGGCTGAGGTGGAAGGATCGTCTGGGCCCAGAATGTAGAGGCTGTGGTGATCCTTGATTGTGCCACTGTATTCCAGCCTGGATGACAGATTGACAAAAACACAAAATAAAATTATCTGATAAAAATAAAATAAATTACAGATTCCTGAGCCGGGCTCGGTGGCTCAGCCTGTAATCCCGCGCCTTTGGGAGGCTGAGGTGAGTGGATTGCCTGAGCCCGTGGGTTCAAGACCCGCCTGGGCAGCGAGACCTCATCTCTACAATAAAAATCAAAAAATCAGCCGGGTGTGGTAGCGCATGCCTGTAATTCCGGCTACTCGGAAGGCTGAGGCAGAAGGATCGCCGGAGCCCAGCAAGTGAGGCTGCGGTGGCCGGGAGCGGCCACTGCACTCCAGTCTGAGCAACAGAGTGAGACTCCAACTCAAAAAAAAAAAAAAAAAAAAATTACAGATTCCTAGAACCCAGTCTGAGTTTCTGAATCAGTAGGTTTAATAGGTCTTGAAGTTCCACTGAGTTTCCAGATAGTGCTGAGGCTGAAGTTGCTGGTCTGGGGACTACACTAGTCTATATGACAGAGATCTTGGTCCCTTATATAGGAAAGAAATGGGAGGAACTACAGCTGGCTCCTTTTTAATTTTTTTGAAGGGGGTCTCTTCTTGAATGGATGGGAAATTAATTTTATTTGCCCACTGAGTCTCAGGTGATGCAGTCATATCGCAGCAACTAATTCCAGACTGAAAGGAGGCTGATGGTCATTCTCATGGGACCATTCTCTGAAAGAGAAGAATGAGAACATAGATGAAAAGCAAAAATGACACCATACAATTCCTTTATAGAAACCTTCTTTCTAGAACTTTATCTTTCCATGAACACAAAGTCAATACAAGCATTGATTGAGGGTTGACCATACATAGGCCCAGTACCAAGTAAAGCAAGAAGACTGGGAAAGTACAGACAGCCCTCAGGCCTCTAATCTCATGAAGAAGGCAAAATTCACACGTGTTCACACACTTGACAGTCAAGACAAATAGATAATTAGATAACTGCATTATGTGGCATGGAGATAGAGGGTTTGGGGGAGAAGGTGTTGGTGGACTTGAGAGATCTGGGCAAGTTTTCCAGGAGGAGGTAAAGCAGACTGGCAGGGGCTTGAAGGAACAGGAAGGATTAAAGCTGTGGAAAGGTGAAGAAAACATGAAGGGAAGCCTGCACCTGCCTGGAATATTAGCAGAGAGGGCATGAGAACCGACAGAGGGGACTCAAGCCTGTTTCTGTTCTTCCCCGTGTGCACTTCAAGTCCTTCTCATTTCTGTATCTCAGTTTCCTCATTTAAGAAATGAGGGATTTGGTCTAAATCACAGGTTCCTAAATTGTGTTCATCTTGGAAACACCCCAGGCCAGTAAAGGATGAATGCAGCCATACCTCAGCAACTAATTAGAGGTTGGGCTTAGCCCTTCTCTCTGTCCCGCCTGTTTCAGCCAGAGGAAATATGTTTTCTTAAAATTGTACTCTTCCTGTACAGTCTTGCTTCTAGAAAGGATTTGAAAATATCTCAAGAAACTCTGTAAAGGCTCCTTTTATTTGTACATTGGGTAGCTTGTGTAGAAGACAGAAAGGAATCAGTTAACACAGGGATGGACTCCTTGGTTGGCCAAGCTAGATTCTGGAACCACCAGAAAGCAGAAAGGGGCTTAGAACAAGGAGGGTGAGAAGTAGGGAGCCATTGAGGGTCTGTAAGTGGAGGAGTGCCACAACAAAAGGCATAAAATTGGACCTACAAACTCCCATGCTAGAAACTGATCTGAAAATCTCTACTGCTCAGAAGGTTCTTAGTAAAAACAAAGGTTGATTTTCCCCTTGTCAGCCTTCCCTCCCAGGACACTATACTGTATGCAAAATGAGTAACTGTAAGACAAACATTTTTTTCCACTGCCCTTCTCAGCCTCACAAGGCCTTCAGGAAGACCTGAACTTCAAGCAAAGCCTTTTTATTTTTCAACACCCACAGCTTCCATTCAACAATCAGAAGTTTTCCACTTTGATCAAAGAGGCTGAACCAGAGGGCCGAGGGAGCAGCCTGTTCTCAGCAGCTCTGAGCAGACCACAGAGCCCCTGCTACCCACTCATTGTCTGTGCCCACCAGAGGACACAGCCTTCTCCCCAAATCAGCCAGGTACATGCCCAAATAACACTGACTTGCCTCATTCCCACTTCTCCCTAAACCAAGCTCAACTTGGGACCAAGGGGGACTCAGCTTCCTTGACCGTAAAATGGGTATACCACTCTCTTTAGCTCAAGAGAACAATTTATCTCTTGATATCTCTTCTGTCTCCAGGATCAGTGCTGGTATGGATTCACTGGAAAAAGATATCCAGGCAAACTCCTGAAGTCTGGCCTCACTCAGGCAATGCTTGGAAGTGTTGCATCTATGCAAGCATGGCTGTGGTAATAATCCAAGCTTGGCTTTGGACACAGGACCTTTCCCAAGTGGGGTCTGGGATCTCCACTGGCTCAGTGATACACCGCAGGCAAAAAAATGAACAGAAAGGGCAGGAGGTATTCCAAAGAATGGGCTACTTCCAGGGTGATGCCAAGTGGAGTTTTCAAGAGCCACATCTGAAGGCAGAAGCTATTCAGGGATTAACCTTTTAAATGGTGTTTTGAAATGGAGCTCATTAGCAACCACAGATGTGACCCAGCTCTGTCCCCCAGAGAAGGTGCCTATTGAACCTACCTAAATTCCAGATGAGGTGTTTAACAGGAATTCCCCAACACCACCGCCAAGTCTATTTCCATTCATGGAGTCCTCTTACATAGTCTCGTTAATCTTCCCGATGACTGTAACGTTGACTGGGACAAGGGAAGGTAGTAGGACTTGCACAAGGACCCAAGGCTAAGAAGGGGAAGGGTTGAGACCAGCCCTCAGGTTTTCAGCCTTCAAGTGCAGTGGCAATTGAATGACTTTGCCCGGCTTTGGTCCCAGCAGAATGGGATGTGTACCCAAGTTCTTTCAGTGATCAACATTTGCAGCTTTGGTTGAGAAAGTTGTCATCTTCTCTGAGCTTCAATGTTCCCATCTATTAAAAAGAAATATGAACTGCCTCTGAGGAGGGAGGTGAAGGTGGAATGAGGCCATATGTAAAGTTCCCAGCGCTGTGCTTGAGACAGTAGAGGTTAAATTACAATAGTCACATACACAACACACATACACCCCACATGCTGCATGCACCACACATCACAAATGCACACACCAAGCACACCCTGCATGCATGCATCATACAGAACACACCACAAATACACACTCACCACACAGTACACCATACAGAACTCACACATGCCCCCCACATCCCACACCACACGGCCTCCCCTCCTTCACCCTCACCACTTATTCCTCCCCCTTTTGAAGAGTTTTATGGCAGGCCCTGGTTTCTCTGCAAGTTTAACATTCTGCAGGAGTTTTTGTTCAAATGATCAATGTTTCCAGATTCCTGCTCTCTAACCATATCTTTGAGCCTGTTCCCAGATTTCATACTGCCAGGAGCTTGTCCCCTTTCGGATAAATCTCCCCATTTGTGGGCCCTTCCTTTCAGCAGAAGCCAAAATGATGAAATCGAACACTTTGGAGTTACTATACTGCAGTCCAGGGACCCAGACTCCCCGGGACCTGGCAACAGCACATTGTCTGAAGAGGTCCTCTGAACCGCAGGCCTAGCTATAAGAAGGTGCAGCTTCTGGAGCAGGAAGGCGTTTTGTGGCCGAATCTAAATGAAACAGAAGTTACTGTATGCGCGCGCACACACACACACATACACACACACACACACACACACACACACACACACACACACACACACACACACACACACACTGAATCAGGGAACCGTCATTTTCCTATGCACCCTCTGACATCAGCCACCTTCTCTGTAGCTACCGTTTCTCTGCACTCAAATTAATCCCTGGCAAAGAAAAATGAGCCTCTCCCCTACCCTTGCTGCCGCCTCCCGCCTCACGCCCCCAGAGAAGAGTTTCTCCGCCAGACAGCCGGTGAAGGTTTTTTTCCAAGTCACATGATTCAGGATGCAGGGGGACAATCCTTCTTGGAACCGAGATGGGCCCAGAACCGAATCAGATGAAGAGAGATAAGGTGTGATGTGGGGAAGACTATATAAAGAGTGGACCCACGGCTGCAGCGATCACTCAACCGAGTGGCCCCTTCTGGAGTCACAGCCATGCATGTGCCGGCGGGCTCTGTGGCCAGCCACTGGGGGACCACGAGCCGCAGCTACTTCTGTTTCACCACAGCCACGCTGGCTCTCTGCCTGGTCTTCACGGTGGCAACCATTATGGTGTTGGTTGTTCAGAGGACGGTAAGTGGACTCCTCTTCCTCACTTTGCCTTTCTGATTTATGTTGTTTCCCCTAGAGACAAAGCCCTGGGAACAAACTGATGAGTTAGTTGAGAGCAAAAAAATTAAATAAATAAAAATAAATACAATTATATATGTAAATATAATATATAATTATTATGTGTATATACAGTAGGGGAAGGAAGAGAAGAAAAAGGAACTTAACTCTCTGAAATAATATGACTTATTGGGAAAAGCATTGTTGGGCCATCAGCTCAAAAAGTTCTGGGCCTGCCTGAGCAAAAGAGTAGAGAGGAGCTGTTGGCCTTGAGAAATTAAGATTTAAATCTGACTGAGCCAGAGACACTTAGCAAGAAAGGAAGCAATAAGGAAATCTGATAGCATGTTTGCACAACTATCATGTCTTCAAGGCCTTCAGACTAAATCCTGAGGTTCTATAGTCTCAGTTCAATTGTTCTGGAATTTTTTGAGGTTCTGTCCATTGCCAAGAGTTTGTTTGCTTGTTTGTTTTAACAGAGAGCTAAGTTTCAGAGGCCAAGGTCTAGAAGGAAGAAAGCAAGAGAGATCAAGGCTCCTTAGAGCTTTGGGTATTTCAGCATTAAATACCACAAGACAAATCGAAAGCTTTCTTATAAACCACGGCTTTGAAGAAGTTAGGGTGTCGCAAGAAACAGTGCATAGAGGTAGAAAGTAAAAATGTTTTTAACACGAATTCTCTCAGAGACTTTTCAGAATGCCAAGCAATTGTGGGGTACACACTGTACAGGGTCAACCAGTCTCTCAGGAGAGTTACTTTGTGAAACAAATGATAAGATTTGTTTCTGAAAACAGAATAGATGAAGGAGGAAGCGTCTTCATATTTCGAGAAGATGGTGTTTACAGAGAATCCACCAGTGCATATTGTATAGGAAATATTGTATGTACTAACAGCATATATTGCTCATGAATTTTTTTGATGAAGTAAAGTTTTTGTTAATTTTGGTAATTTAAGAATTGCACCCCTACACACACCTTGCCTTAGTGAGAATATTTCCATTTCTTACTATATAGCTCCCACTTTTCATTGTATTATAACTGCAAAATTTGTTCTGGTTTTTCTTCAGTTGTCTTGGGTTGACTACTCTATATAATTTATCAATTGCTGAAAAGAAGTCGGTTTAAAAGGCGCTGATATCTATTTCTCAAGTGTCATCAAACTTTAAAATTAAATGAAGCTTTGAAGCTTATATCTCCATGAAAGTGAAAAAAGGGAATTGCAAACATTTGATTTAGATAATGAAATTTGTAAAACTCAGAATTTAATAGTCTCATCTACATCTACTAAGAATAATATTCTTGAAAACATCCTAGGACACTTTTTCTTCTGTAGAAGCTCTGCAATGTCCATAATTCTAATCTGGAATAAGTCAAAGATGTGTCATTTTATAGAAATGACCAAAGAAAAGAAATTGAAGTGAGCTTTAAGAAGTGATTTAGTTGCAAGATACAGATAGAACTATTAACTGAGAGAAAGATGGACATCGTAGAGGGAGGGATGGTGATGGTGGTGTATGCTGTTAGAGAGACCTCCAGGATTGTCTTCGTTCATATTCAGGTTTTAGTTAAATTAATTTGATTTCTTCTGTGAAAGAACTGGAGTGAATCTCTCTGCCTCACTTTTGTAAATGTGGAAAATGAGGAACAGAGGAGGAACAAGACTTGAACTAAGTCACTGTGAGAAAGTAGTAAAGTCAAGATACATGATTGTTTAGTGAGAACAGTATTCCCTTTGCCCATACAGATAGCCCCAGAAGCACTAAGAAACTTTGTTCTCGCTCTTCTCTTGGGAACTGTAACTTCATGTACATCCATTTTCTTGACTTACCCCTCATTCTTTGCTATGAAAAGATTCACTCCATGATCTAATTGTATGGCTTGGTGTGCCGTGATTTCTTTACTCAAGAAATGATACTTTAAGTGTCAAGTGCTTTAAAATATATCATTTCCAATGCATTGCTCAGACATTAACTGTTATAAGAACTAAGAAGAAAACATTATTTTCTTGAGCTTGAATTATCAAGAAATGCTTCCTATAGGAGGAAGGAATGTAGACTGACTTTAAAACAGGAAGAACTTAGGCAAGCAAAGAGACTCTAAAGGGAACTTTGGGAAGGAAATAGATAGAAGAAACCCAAGGAGCACAGACTCATATCCCCATTATTAAAAATGGATTGAGTTGCTGGTCACATAGCGCTTTAATGGAGACCGGGTTGGAGAACCATAAGAATGGTCTTACTGGCATGAGAAGTCATGCAGTTCTACATCAAAAGGTGCACGTGTAGACAAATTCAAAACAGCAAAGTCTTAATATGTAATAAATGATAGTAGATAGACACATAGGACTACCATGAGACCACAAGTTAGGGAGAGAGAGTGTTTACTCCAGCAGGTTTAAGAAAAACTTCACTGGAGATTGGAGTTTCAGATTGGCTTGAGAAATGTGAACAATTTTGAATAGGCAGAGAGGGGAGAACAGAGGAGTGACATTCCTGGCCAATGGAAAAGCATGAGCAAAGGGATGGAGAAGAGAAGATACAGGACATGTAGGAAATCAACAAAGATTGCCTTGAGGTTTGGTTTGACGATCAAATAACTCCAAGATCACACCCCTTGAGAGAGACAAAGAGGGAGCTTTGGTTTCAATCTCAAATAGTTATTGAGTATCTACAGTGCATAAGACACTGTCCTAAGCATCAGGTATATATCTTTGAACAAAATCAACAAAATCCCTATACTGGGGTTGCTCGTGGAACTTACTTTCTAGTGACATATTTAAAGTCACTGTGGTAGTTATTTTGTTTTATTTACATTTAAACTAGAATATTTATTATAAAATATTTTATTAACATAGTTTAAGAAAAGTAACCAGCAAATAAGGGAAAAGAAAGAAAAGTAAAAGTCTTCCTACTCAACCACCACTCTCTTTGCTGATCTAACCACTATCAACAGATTCATGTATGCCCTTCCAAAAATCTGTGCATTTACAGATACATAGTATACACATGTCACTACGTTAAACCTATCATTTTGCACTTGTCTTTATTCATTTGACAGTACACTACATATCTTAGAGATCCTTCTATCTCAATACATAGAAGTTCATTTTATTTTTTTGAAGAGTCACAGTGTATTCTGTACCTCTATTGTAGGAGGCTTCATAATTTATCTGTGCCTAGTGAGGACACCAATATGTTTCTCTAGAAATTTTGCCCTCTGTGCACACCTGCAAGTATATCTATGGGATGAATTTTTAGTGGTGGAATTAGAATGTTCCTCCACAAGAATTTATTGAATTTCACTTCATAAATGTTATCAATCAGCTTTCACAGAGATTGCATCAGTATAAACTTAAAGAAGTAAAATTCCTACTACCAAAGAGTTACCTCTACATAAATATGGAAAGAAAAAAATGATTTATTGTTAAATAAGCATAAGAGTACATGCATATAGGTGGCCTACAAGAGAATATAAAGTCAGTATGGAATTCCACATAGCAAAGTAAAAGAAAAAGACAATAAAAATTCTCTTATCTCCTCAAGAGGCAAAGGAATACATAATGAGATAGATCTCCAGCTTAACACCAGAGGTAGGTATATACATTTCAATGAGGCTCTTATCATTTAATTTAAGAGATATCTCTGTTTTGTAAACTAGGACACTGGGTGTATCTAGCCCCCGGAAAGAATATAAATTATTACATTCCAAATGTTAGGGCAAGGCGCAGCATTGTTAGGTTTTGAAGTAGACCATTTCTAGGAAGAAAGCAAATTCTTTATAAGCAAAGAATTTTTTTTAAATGTATCCTTATGGTACCACTCCACATTCACACCAACAGTAGACCTGAGCACCTGTTTAAGAGCAGTGGTTGTTGATGGTGGCATGGGGTTCATTTTTTTGTTTTTGTTTTTGATTTTTTGGTTGGTTTCTAAGCTCAGATACAATATAGGAGTTGAAATGTCCTATGGTGCTTCTTTCTATTCAGGGTACTCCCTTCCCCTAACATTTACTTCATTTATTAATCCAAAAAATTCCACTGAAAATCCTCTCAGGAGCAAACCCTGTGCTGGGCTGTAAGAGAAGGACCCATGTGGACAGGGCAGGACACAGTATTCTGGGAACTCTCTGCTAAATAGAAAAGATAAAACCCTAACACCAAGTGCTTGAGTTCCAGGTAGAATGGCACAGAATGCCACAAGCCAGAGGAGAGGTAATTTCTGCTTAGGATAAAGGAGTTTGCAGAAGAGTTGGAACAAAAGCTAGGTTCCAAAATTCAGAAGGATCATGTCTTATGCCCAAAGTTTTATTTTGAAAATTTTCAAACCTACAGAAAAGGAGAATGGCAAATTCCCGTATAACATTTTTCCTAGGTTGGTATGTCACTATCTTGCTGTATTTGCATATGAAAGTCAGTTGCAGACAGCATGACCTTTCTCCACATGCGCTTCAGTGTTCATCTCTTAAGGTATCACAGCCAAGAGCTTTCACATTAATTTAGGAATATCACCTAATAATAATATACAGACCACATTTCAGTATCCTCATTTGTCCAAAACTGTCTTCTATAGCTGTTGTTTTCTATTTTGTTTGTGTCATCCAATCCAGAGTCATACACCATATTATGATTATGTCTGTTTTGACCTAGAACATTGCTACTTAAAAAGTGACCCTGGATGCTCGTTAGAAATACAGAATCTCAGGCCTTACCCCAGATGTACTGAATCTAAATCTGCATTTTAACAACGTCTCAGGTGATCTGCATGCACACTAAAGTTTGAGAAACACTCCTCTAAAATCTCCCCTGCCCCTTGCTTGTTTTTCATGACACTGAGTTTTTTTAAGGGTCCAGGAAAATTCTATTATAGAGCAGTTCATGGTTTGAGTTTGTCTTAGTGTTTACTTAGGATTATATTCAGAGGAAACATTTTTGGCAAGAATAGTTCACAGGTAATGTTATATATTTCTTATTGTAGCATGGCTAGAGGCATATATCAGGTTGTCCCATTTTGTGTAATTATATGTTTAGTCACTTGATTAAGATGGTGACTACCAACTATCTCTTTTGTAAAACATTTTTTTCTTTCTTATAAGTAATCTATGGGTAATATTTTGAAGACATAACTATCCTTTCCTTGGTGGTTTTTGCATTTCTTGATGATCCTTGTCTGAATCAGCTTATGCACTGGGGTTGAAGAAGCATGACTGTCTAAGTCTAACACCTTCCACATGTATTAGCTGGCAGCCCTCTGCAGCAAAGAGCTCTCCATTAGAAGGATGCTGGCAGAAGGAGGTAGGGCAGGGTATTCCAGGTGAGGCAAAAGAGTTCTCAGAGGCACAGCCCAGAAGAAGGCAAGCCCAGATGTGAGGAGGGAAGTGGTAGGGCCACAACAGAGGCCAGTTCATACTGTACAAAGCAGCAGGAAGTTGAAGTAGTTGGCAAAAAGCCACTCTCATCTCCAAACCAGAATAATTTCCTAAACCCATATCCAAGCCCAAATCCACCTTCAACCTCCTAGAGCCAGCTCTTAAGACTTCAGGTGTTCTGACTGCCTACTGAATAATGTCTTTAAGTCCTTTCTACTCAAGTTGTGGTCCATAGCCCAAAAACACTGGCATCATCTGGAAGCTCGTTAGAAATGCAAAACCTAAGCTGCCATCCCTGGCCTACTGAATCAGAATCTGCATTTCAACAAGATCCCCAGGTGATGGTAAGCACTCGAAAGTGGGAGAAGCCCTGCTTTAAGCCACTCTGGTCCAATGCCCACTTTTGTAGCCCATGCCAAGCCAGGTCCTCCCAGTAAAAATAGTCCTTCCCCTGAGGATTTCCCATGACCTCCATTCACTTTCCAATTGAGTTTCAAGAGAATTTGCTGCTCAGCTTCATCCTCCCCTAATTTAGAAGGGCAAAATAGCAAGGTATTGAAGAACATCACCTTCAAAGTCAGCTCATCTGAGTTTGAATCATTACACGCTATGCACCACCTGTGGGACCTTCTGTAATCATCATTACACCATATAATTACTCATTTAAGTCTTAGTGAATCCCTAGCTTTTGGGGTTAAGATAAAGGTCAAATAAAATAATACATGGGAAGCATTTAGCATCAGGAGCAACCCTCATTAAGTGCTCAATCATGTTAACTTGAAAATAAGAGGCATTCCTGGCAAAGATCTCCATGATCCATGAGTCAAAGCCCACCTTTACAAGAGTGTGTGAGGCCACCAAGGAAGGGAATGAGAAATTCCTCCTAGCATATTCTAAACATTAGTTTCCTTGGATCATTTTCGGAGAGAGAGGGCATTTTTTTGTCAAAAGCAATTTGGGAGCTGGTTATACCTGAACATCATTGCTCTGTGAAGAGAAATCTTTCAAAGTATTGGTTCAAATTAAGCATATCATAAAGATCAAGTTGGTGACCAAAATAGTTACCATTTTTAATTACTTCCTAATGCTTTATACACAATATCTTATTATATCTGCAACAACCCAATGGAAGGATGGATTATTAGTTCTCTAATCACAATGATTAAAGGATAAAACAGCTATAGGCAGGGAAAATTATTGAAATGGGGGTCATTTCACCTGCAACAAACAGGTTAAACATGACCATTCTTCCCTTCATACGTGGAATTTCTTTATAACTGTCAGTGATACTCATTAAACAAGCATAGAAGCCAAAAATAAAAAAGGAAGTACTCTTAAGGAAGTGTGGCTAGTTAGTAACCATGGAGATAAAGTTTCCTGACCTACTCAATGGATCTGAGAATGGCAACCTGGGAAGGTCCATTTGTCTGTGTCTTTGTACATCCTACCTTACTCAAAGCTAAGTCACTGAGCAAAATGGTTCACATTTCCTCAGCCAGGACCCAGATCCCAGACAAGATTTAAGAGAGAGTTCTAGGACTGGGGGACACCTTGTCAAAGAGGAGCTGGTAAGCAACACTTAGCATAGTATCTGGGGCGTAAATAGTCTTCAGCAAATTTTAACAGTCATTATCTCTTTAGAACCCAGTCCTCCGCCTCCAAATGTGAGGACTGCTTATGGGAATGGAGAAGGAAGGAAGAAACTTTCCTATCCTTGGTTTCTGAAGACAGCAGCTCTCCTGGGACAATGAAAAGTACACCAGAGAATTTCAGTCTAGGATCTACTGCTGATTTATGAATGCCTAAGTTTCCTTCTCCATAAAATTAGTTTGATGGTCTGAAATATTTCTAAATTTCCTTCTGACTTTGATTCTCTAATCTTGACTAGAATGGGTAGCTGGGGGAAGCTATAGAGACCTCATCCCAAGAGCTCTTCAAAATAGGGTTTGTCACACTTAGATTCCTGGGCCCTAGGTAAAGTGTCAAGTCACAAGATTATTTTCTGTACTAAGATGTTTTGCTTTAGTCATCCCATCTGAAGTTAGAAAACCAGAAAGCACTGAAATGACAAGAGAGCCCTTCCCTGGCTCCCATAAAAATTAGGTCTTCCTCCCCTATATTAACTCTTACAGTCTGGCTACTCAAAGCATGTTCTGTGGGCTGAGAGTGTCAACATTGCCTGGGAGCTCATCTGCAATACAGAATGTCAAGCTCTACCCAAACTTGGTGAATTAGAATGGACATTTTAACAAGATCCCCAGGTGATTTGTATGCGCATTATTCCCTATATTTCCGATCACTGGAGTCACCTTAAAGCACTTTGATTTTTTTCCCTTCATAGCTCTCACCACAACTTGCAATTCTAATTACATATTTGTATGTTCTAAATGTCTGCTTTAGGAATTAAACCATAAAATCCATAGGCTATTTTCCAATGACTAACATAGTTCCTGTCACAGACCAGGTGTTCATCCAAGGTGGATAACTGATTCTCAGAACTTCTGCAACTGCTAATGGTCTCTGGGATGATGACTCTACCAGTTTTGCTATGCTAGCATTCTCTTACTGGCCGTGGATATGTCCCTGGGCAGCTGATGAATTCTATGATCTTAGCACCATATTTAAATGTAGACATTTTTATTTGTGTATTTACATATCATGCTTGGCAGTAAATTCATTGTTTATCAAATTTTGAAATATGATTTGTTGTCTCACAGAGGCAACACAAAGGGGAATTTTGTGATGTCAGGTTTTCCTGCAAACTCTCAATAATGTAATTGAGAGACCACAAATGTACAGCATTGTTAGTGAGTTTAAGAGCTTTCTTTTTTTAATTTATTTATTATAAAGATGTGGGGTACAATTCAGGGTTAGGTATACAAACATTGATCATGCAGGGACTCTTGTTGATGAGGGAGTTTAAGAGCTTTCAACTAAGGCAATAAAATCATAGACTACTACAGCAGACAGGGAAAAACTTTCCTGAAAAGCTGAGGCTCAAACATTTAAACTGACTTCCCCCATCTCCAGATGAGTGCTATGACAAAGCTTTAACTTCAGGAGACCTCCTTGACCATCACCACCCACTTGGGCTAGAGAAGAGATCCACTTAAAAAAAAAAAAACAAGCTGTCCATGGAAGACCAAGGTCAGAGCTCCTAGGGAAATGTTGGAATAAAAGGGGGAACTCCAGATGGTCCTGGATGTTTATACAGAACTCCAAGAAGATAAGATGTGGGCAGCTGCTAATTTTTTGCTCTGGTCGAGGTTGGGAAGTTGAATTTTTTCCCTATGTAAATGCTCATACATCTCTAGGTCTTCATTAATATTTCAATTCAATGCACCATAGGAGATTTCAACCTGTGAAGGTCAAAACATGAATAAAATATGTTATTTCTTGTCAGCAGAACATCGTAGGGGAGTCTCCATGGTGGAAGTGGAAACAAAGGGAAGAGATGATGGGGATGGGAAAACTAGTCTCTGAGAAATTTATTAGGGAAGAAGAACTGGCCCTTCTCTTCTGTTGACTCCTTACTCAGAGCACTTGAACTCGACTTTCTTTTCATCCTCTCCAATCCCCTAGCCTGGGACAAACTGTTCCTATCAACCTCCTGTTTATTTATGTCAATATTTTTGTGTGTGTTTATGTTTTTTATAGAATAATGTATAATATACATTTGTATTTATTTATGTTTATTATAGAATAAATAATATATAATATGCATTTGAATTTGTCACATATTTAGAAATATTTATATATTATCTTTAAATATAAACTTGTAATAAATCCATGAGAGCAGTACCCAACTTAATTATGTATGGTATCCACACAATGTTCGGCATATACATTCAATTTATTCAGAATTTCCAACCACAGGAGAGAGAGAAATGTACCTTCCCAGGTATGTTTACAGTATACTTTCACAGATGAATCAAACATGAAAAAAAAAAGCATATATACTTCAATGCTCCACTTTATTAGTCTTATGTTAACTAATGCATGTGGAGGAGGAAAAAGCACCAGACAGGGAGTTAAGAATCCCAGTTCTGGTCTCTGAACAACCACAAACTTACTGTGTGGCCTGGGCAAGTCATTTTATATCACTCAATCCCATGTCTCTTGCCTATGAAATGGGGATAGTAATTGTCTTACATTTCTGATAGACAGGTTGTCAAGCAAAGAATAGAAAGCCCATTGAAAACTAAGTCAGTTAAATAACTTTTAAAATGTAAGAGTCAGGTGGAGGGTGAATTCTAAAATGCACAGTACTTTGAGGACAATCAAAATGGAAAAGAAAAAGACAAGTTGTTTCAACTGAATGTCATCTCATACAGCTTTTTTTTTCCTTCTCTTGCAGGACTCCATTCCCAACCCACCTGACAACATCCCCCTTAAAGGAGGTAAGATCTTGAAATTGGGAGTAAATGTGTAGTGAATCATCCAGGTGACATCATGAGGTGTGGTACCTGATTATAACCAGAAACATCATGGCTGTGCCCAGCTGTAGAGTGGGTGGAGGTGGAGGCGAGGGCTGCCCAGGCCTGAGCTGATGTTTCTGGATTCTTCTGAGTAGCTCCTGATCAATACTCTTATCCCCACAAGCCTCCCTTCAGCCCTTGGCACTTCCACTAATGAAAGTTCTACTTCTGGCATAGGCCATCTCATGGACAGGAACACAAGGCAGTTTTGTGTTAAGCACTTGAAATCTGAAATCGCAAGTGTGGGTATAAATCTTGGCTCTACTTTCCGACTGGGAGTCTCAGCACCTCATCTGTTAAATGAGAATGATAATGCCCATCTCATCAAGATATTGAAGAAGCCCATCAGACCTCATCTATAAACTGCTTTGCAGGGCAACCAGCATATAGTAATAATTAAATAACTGGTAATAGCCAAAATGCATAATGAAGTCGAGAGCTTGTGAAAACAGACATCCTCCTCATTCCCTACATTTCCAATCACTGGAGTCACTAATTAACACATTGTCACTACTAGCCCCAGAGGGATGATATGCAGAGTTCAGTTAACATTGAAGATGAGAAATTTGGAGATCATCTGATTAATGTTGTTATTGCTCAGAGGAGGAAAAGACCCAGAGAGGGAATGTGAAGTGTCTTGTCCAAGGTCAGATAGAGCCAGACCTAGAACCCAAATGTCCTCATCTCTAATCCAGTGTACTTTTCACCCAAGAACATTGGCCTTCATCTTAGTACGTGCAGCTTAATAACCAGAGGCTTAGGTAAAAAAGTAAAGGAGAAGTGGGTCCACACAGGCACCAGGGTAGGAACACAAGGGCATCTTAAGGACCAGAGGACACAGATGGCTGGATATAGCTCCTCACATCGACAGCATCACACTTGAAGTTCCCTTCAAGACACCCTAAGCCTTACCTTTTTTTTTTTTTTGAGTTGGAGTCTCACTCCATCGCCCAGGCTGGAGTGCAGTGGCACACTCATAGCCACCCCAGCGTCAACCTGCTGAGCTCCAGCAATCCTTCTGCCTCAGCCTTCCAGAACTACAGGTGTGCACTACCACACCCGGCTAACTTATTTATTTATTTATCATAGAGGGGAGGTCTTGCCAAGTTGCCTGGGCTGGTCTCAAACCCGTGGACTCAGGCAATCCACTTACCTCAGCTTCCCAAAGTGCTGGGATTACAGGCTGAACCACGGAGCCCAGGTAGCCTAGTCTTTTTTTTTTTTTTTTGCAGTCTACCACCCAGAGACTTAGAAAGTAGGGGCAAAAGGCCCCAACAGACAAGATTCTGGATCCTTCAAAGCAGATTAATCATCACAACTTTGTCAACAATATCTCAGTCTTGGCAGGAACTACTTAGCACGTGACCTCAATCCCCATTATGCCCGTGCAGTCACATTAATGTAAAAAGGAGCACAGTATCATGCAGAGGTAGGCAAACTTTTTCTATAATGGGCCAGATAGCAAATATATTAAGCTTTAGAGTCCATGAAGTCCCTGTTGCAACTAGTCAGCTCTGCTGCTGTAGTGCTAAAGTAGTTATACTATATGCAGACAAGTAGGTGTGACTGTGTTTCCATAAAACATTATTTATAGAATGAAGTGGTGGGCTGGATTTGGCTCATGAACCAGAGTTTATTGACCCTCTGGAGTTGCTCCAGGTTTTGAAGTTAGATGTTTGATTTAAACATGTTGTACATATTCCCGTGGAGCTTTGCAAAAACCAAAATGCACTAAGTAATTATAATTTTCCCCTCCCCACTCCCACTGTTCTATCACCACCTCCACCCATATTTTCCAAGAAAGAACAGAATGTTTTATTTTATTTTTATTTATTTATTTTTTGAGTCAAAGTCTCACTATCACCCAGGCTGGAGTGCAATGGCACACTCACAGCCACCGCAGCCTTGATCTTCTGGACTCAGGTGATCCTTCTGCCTCAGCCTTCCAAGTATCTGAAACTACAGGCACTTGCCACCATGCCCAGCTACTTTTTTTGATTTATTGTAGAGACGAGGTTTTGCCATGTTGCCCAGGCTCATCTCAAACCCATGGGCTCAGGCAATCCTCTTGCCTCAGCCTTCCAACTATCTGGAACTATAGGCATGCACCACCAAGCCCAGTTACTTTTTTTTTATTTATTGTAGAGACAAGGTTTTGCCATGTTGCCCAGGCTGGTCTCCAATCCTCTTGCCTCTGCCTCCCAATGTGCTGGGATTACAGGTGTGAGCCACCATGCCCAGCATGAACATTTTATTTTATGACAGGGAAAAGCGATCTTTAACATGAATATGGTCTCCATGACAGGGATACTTTTGATTAGGTAATGGGACCTCAGTCTTTCTGGATCTGTTTCTTCCCCTGTAGAGCATTTCAGTCCTGGGTTGCCAAATACAGGGGCTCTAACTACTGCTTCTGGCCCCACAATAAAGTTTTCTTCAGTCCAGAGTGGATCAGGAAAAAGGACAAAGGAGCTCCCTCTTCACATGGCCAATTATCTTTAATGTAAGGGGCACTCTTCCTCTGAGATGGTCCTTCTTACATTTACATTTTGTTAAAGTATCTCTTGTTTCATAACATGAAGTTGACACAGATGGGAATTAAGATGGTTTTCTTTTTGCTGAAGTTGGTTTGTTTTGTTTTAGTGATCACAGTAGACAAAATAAAAAGCTGTCTGCTCCATGTCGGTTCCTGAATGTTCAGTTTGGGGGAGGGAATTTTCTTTGATCCATAAAGTTCAAAATTTGGAGAACCATGAACTAGAACACATATCAGATTTCTTCTTATCAGGGCCATGACTGGGAATATTAGAACCCAAACTAATTCAAAACCAGACTAAGTTTATAATTCAGTGTTTCCACAACCAGATTTTTTTTTTTAATGTGAATGATAATCCCCACTAGGGCTGTGAAACTTTTGTTGAAGACCTTCCTTCACCTCCTTTGGCCTGATTTTAGCCTCAATCCTATGAGCAAGCAAGAGTAATATGGGGATTAGTATTCCCATTTTGCAGATGAGGAACTGAGGCCCAAGGAATCAAGGTGACTTGCCTAAGATCATGCAAGGCATTAATGGCAGAGCAAGAGTCCAGGGCTCCTTTCTAGTCCCCCTGCATGACGTGTTTCAGCCATGAGATGCCAGTGACCTGCTGTCTATGGTCCCTGACTTTCTCCTGCTTTTAATGCAAATCTACGATCTTCTTAACTCAGAAAACTGCAGACACTGTAGTAGCTTGAGGTGGGCTCCAGAACTGACCTCCACACCAGCAGGCTGTGTTTTTTGGGCAAGCCTTTTCTCTTCTCTGTGCTTCATCTGTAACATAACACCAATACTAAACAACAACAGTACTAAATAAACTGGAAGAGTCCTTCCAGCTTTGACATTTTATGAGTCTATAATTCGTCTGTCCAATATGTAGACAGAAAAACAAGGCCTAACAACAATCCTGAGGAAATCTGAAGCCACATTTTAATAGACACAAATACAGCAGATTGTCCCTTTTGAAGAAAACCATTGTAAGACATGTCAGGCAGAGGGGCATCATCTTCCAGATACTCTTAGGAGGAAGTGCCAGGGGCAGTATGTGGTTTGTCACTAGGCAGGGCAAGGGGGGAACCAGACATCTTCCAGGGAGCCCTCTGTCACCAGCTGCTGGAAATCTTCCACCATCAGCAGGAAACCAGCAGCAGCCCAGAACCTGGGATGTAGGCTATGTGCACAAGTTAAAGTGAGTAAACACAGGAAACACTTAGCTGCAGGGAAGTCACAGAAAATCAAGGCATTTGGTAAAGAAATGATTTCTGAATCCTAACACAAGCCTCCGGTAAGAATAGCCCCCAGTCAATGGCCACCCTCATGAGTGGTGAGCTAGGAAGAATGCTGGGAGGAGAACCTTTACCACACTCTTCTCCTTTCTGGATCTTCTGGATCTTTGTTCTCCTGTCTAGATGATGGAGTTAATAATAATTCTTGCATAAAGCCACCATGAGAAAAAAATGAGACAGCAAATGCGACCTTTATCTGACACCTGGCTCAGCCATATCCTTTTAGGCACAGGATCCACTCTGTTAATCATTTCCAAATAAAATGGTCCCATCTCATCCCACATATGGGGTAGAACCAAGAGAGCAGGGCTCATGCTTCTCTTTGCCATTTCTCCTTCCAATTTTCTTCTTCCACCAAATTTTAACTCTCACAGGTGCTCACGGTAGGTGGCTTATTTGCCCAAATCGCAGAATATAATCACCTTTGCCTTGCTTTTCCCAGAGTTCCAACAGCAGCCCATATTTGTGAATGTCTACAGAAGGATTTAGGGTGTATAGAGAAGCTGATGGGGCAGTGTATCACATCCCAGTGCAACCCGGCCAACGACATAGAATTGAATATTAGACTCCTTTGTCCTTGCAAAAGTCTCAGCTATTCCAATCACTGGGAGTTTCTCAAGGCATAGCTCTCCTCCTGGGGTTTAACCCTTCACCTCTTGCACAGACTCACTTTCCTTCCTATCTGTTTTTATGTCCTTCTCCCCATTTCCACTCCCTTCCCCTCTTCCCCTCACAAGCTCTGCAAAAATTCAAATTGCACTGACTTTATTTTGCAGAATGACTTTGGTCCTTCAATCTCACTCTCAGACCTCCCCAGTGTGCCCTGGGCCTTTTTGTAACAAAACACACCACCAAGTGACAGTTCTTACTGTAGGTGACACTTAAGACAGCTTTCTCGTATCCCCTGCCTGCATCTGTATATTCAGTGCAAGACCAATGGACATTGACCAGCATCCACTATGTGCTAAGAAATGACTGAGTACTTGATGATTAGCTCATGCTGTCTTCACAACAAGCCCCCAAAGGATCATTGTTAACTCCATTTTATAGGGAAGGAAGCTGGAGCATCAAGAGGTTTATGACTTGCCTAACCCTCCACAGCTAGTAAGGAGTGGGGCGAGGCTTCAAATCCAGCTGACCCACCTTGGAACCCTCATACTTCATGGGAACTGTATGGTGGAATGCTTAGGACTCTCAGTACTGTGCTTCCTTCCAGTGCCTCCACCTGCTTTCCAAGCCTAGGAATCCCTCCAGTAGTCCTCATCCTTTCCTCAGCACATGCTCCCCACAGCCGTTTCCTTTCATGCCTTAGAAGCAGAAAGAATTCTGTTACTCTGAACTCTGCAGCACACAGGGCTACTGGAGACGAGCATACTCATGGGCTTGATAAGGTAAAGTGAGGAGGGGGAAAATGAGTCACCACAAGGGATTTAGAGGCAGGATTTAAGCCCTTGCTTTGCAGCTGAAGGGTCATGTGGCCTGGGATGATTCCTGCCCCACTGCAGATTTGTCTTTCCTGAAGGTGCCATGTAGCCTCTAATGCCCAGAGGGTCCTGGAAGTTCTAAGGAAGTTGAAACAGTAGATAGATTGAATGTGGTCCTGACAACCCCTCCGCACATTTCCCACCCTCACCTGAATGCAGTCTCCAGAGTTGAGTACCAAAAGCAGAGAGCTGGGCTGGAAGTTAGAATACCTGCATTCCAGTCCTGGGACTTAAAGTAACTCTCTTTCCCTCTCAGGGACTTGAGTTTCCTGTTTTCTAAACTCTCAGAAGTGAAGGGGCAAGCCAGATGACCCTAGGGTGGATTTTGCTTTAAGTGTAATGTCCCATGAATCAAATAGGATTCTTTGACCATTCTAACATTCGCAACATTTACAACGCGTCACACAGGCTACCCTCTTTCCCTCTCCCTCTGCTGAAAAGAAAATGTGGGCATTAAAGAAGACCAAGTGAGTCTGGTTCTCTAATTTTACCTAGTAAACCCATCCCCTCAAAACAATAAAAGTTGCCCATTGAAGGCAACAACACTAAACCAGGGAGACTAGGTATCCAGCTATCCTTCATGTCCTGTGGCCCCTATCCAGATGGCAGCAGTCCCATCCGGGTACAGCACTTGGAAACAGAAGAGGCAACATGGGTGAGCAACAGCCCCCCTCTTCCTGATGGCCTTTTCCCCTAGAAAGACTGAAAGCTAGCAAGCAGAGATATTACTTCCATCAGATGGATTGATCTGGATCTAGAATGCCCAATTCACCTTTTTTTCTTCATCTTCTTCACAGCAAGGAGGAGTGTTTCTGCACAGGGGAAAATTACTTTCCAGATAGTCACAGGTCTCAAAGAGTCTATTTGTGTCTCCATTTACTTTGAATGCACTCACTCAAAGCCCACTCTTAAGCTCTCTTTTTCTTAAGACAGAGCTAACAGGAATCAGGAATCCTGCTATAAGAAATAAGCTAGAAAATGGGCCACTCAGAATAAACTGGAATAGAGTCCTAGGGAGTCCATCAAAGTTCTGAAGTCATCTACCTCTAATCCCCACACTCCTGCCACCAAGAGAAGAGATGAGAGAGAAAATAGGAGATGCAGAGACAGGAGGGAAGGGAAGAAAAAAGGAAAATGAAAGGAAAAAGTCAGTCACTGAGATACATGTCAAAATATATACTTGAACTTAGTACACACAAATTGCATGTCTCTGGATCCAGAGGAAATCTCAGAGTTCCCACCACTCAAATGCTTTGGGGAAGAGAGGGAGGGAGGAAGGGAGGGAGGGGATAGGAGAGAGAGAAAGCCATCCTATTCCTCAAAATGGTTTCATTATATATTTTATTCAAGACCTCTGGATATGACATGTATTAGCTTAAATTTCTAAAATCCAGGCAGCATAAGCCCTGGACCGGGGCATGGAAGCCTACCATTATTTGGTAAACTTTGGGTGATAGACACCAAGCTCATTGTCATAAATTATCTCATTTAATCCTCCAAAAAATTCTTTGTGGTAGGTATTATTATTATTGTCACTTTTAAGAAGCAGAAAGGACAATTCAAAGAGGCTGAGTAATTTGAGCAAAGTCACATAGCTAACAAGTAGCAGAGATGGGATTTGAACCAAAGTCTGTTTTAATACTAAACCTAAATTTTAAAAATAGCTGCCTCATTTTTGCATCTCAAATAGCTAGGGGATTTTTTTATGTTATTTTAAATGTTAGCGGATTTTACCATATGACCCCAGACTCACCTTTCCTTTTAAATTATAGAGTTTAAGGTGCTTTTTACATACCCCTAATAATATAATTCAACTTGCATTTAGTATCAATAAATTCCAAGGAAATATCCATAAAGTCAATTAGGTTTACTGACTGTTGAAGATACACTGCAACAGATCAGGGTGAAAAAGATCCCAAAATCCCAAGAAACTTCAGAGGATCTAAATGATTTAAATGAATTTCAACTGGACCTCCATTTATATATACTGATCATTGTCTACATGAAGAAAGCTGAGGTGGGTATTCTCCACATGCTGTTGTAAATCCAGGGTCACCTAGTTACCCTTTGCTTAACAAATGGCCCATCCTGAAATTCATTTCTCCATCACCAGTTGGCCTGGTGGCATCAAAGAAATGGTCAAATTGAAGCTAGTTGGAATGACTTTTACTTAGATTAAGGATTTGCTTTGATCCTAAGTTCTACTGAGAAGGGAGATACTTTCCTCTAAATGTCATTGTTGGGGTTCTCCTAGATATTCTCCCAGAGGGCTGGAATGAAGAAGCCAGGACATGCCGATATAGAGTCATCAGGATAATCCCTGACTTTATTGGAAAGATTAAAGCATTTTCTACACATAAAAAGAGTACTCTACATACTTTTCTGGAAGCATCTGATGGCCTCAAACACTTAGGTACATAAATAAGAAACTCCAGTTCACCAGATAATATCATGAACTTCATTTCAATAAGCATGTCATCTGCTAATTCACTCTGCTAAGTGGCATTGCTAAGCTGTGCCACTATGATGACAAAGAAGAGAAGGGTAAGAAACTACTTTGCTGAGTGTCTCCTCTAGCCACTTGCTGCAGTGGTCATGTGACATCCAAAATGTCATAGCATGTTCAGGACATCTACACATTTGGTTATTACAATTCTTACTTTACAGATGCAGTAACTGAGTCTCAGCAGGAGAAGTGACAGGTCTCAAGTGAAAAGCTTTGACCAGAACCCAGGTGCTCTTTCTTAGATGCATCATGTCTGTCTTGTTCTTATATCAAAAGTGCTGTAGAGCTGGATGGTACCTGGCACTCATGCCCCATGCCATCTGGCAGGAATGATCAGCATGGTTCGTTTTGGCTCAGTAGAGTTGTCTTAAGTATCATTGCATCTTTATGTGCCCCTGACTTGTGACTTGGCATGGGCCAAGTCAGTACATGGGCCTGAAGTCATCTTGCTGGCATTCTCCCACAAGATGGAACCCAGAGGCTCATCCGTTCCTATTTTCTCAGAACCTCCAGCTGTCTTGTCAGTTTTCATTTCCAGTATCTGTGGTGGCTCCAAACCTGTTGCTTCCTGCATTTAACCATAAGAAGACTAAAAGACAGGGACAGAGTCCTGGACTAGGAGTAAGGAGCCCTATGTTCTGAGCCTAGCTCTGCCACTTGCCTATTTTGGGGTCTTGGGCCATACCCTTAGTCTCCTTGTGTTCAGTCTCCCCATTCATAAAACTTGGTTCTCTGTTGAGATCCTTGAGATAGCATAATGTAGAACTGAATCATGTGGAGACATGTGGAGCTGAGACTGACCTGACATCCCCAAATGCTCCCTCCCTCCACCCCCGCCCCCACAGGTCTTGTAGTAGACAGCTGAGTCTGCAGAGCCTTCTAAAATAAGCAGAAGAGACTGTCTAGATTGTCCTATCCATACTGCTCTTCATCTAGATAGGGACATTAGAGCCCAGAGAAAGGAAATTCCAGGATTCTAACTCTCAGCCCATAAACTCAGCTCTGACTTCTAGACAGTTCTCATTTTCCCCATGTTTTGTTCTTCAACCTAAATGCCTCTAGATATTACACTCATCTTCAAAACAAATGAAGCAGGGAGCAGGGTCTATGCTCCCAATCTTCAAAATTTCAAGGACATTGCAAGATTTCAGCTACAGGTAGCACCATCTCTTTATAAGTCACTTTTTTCTGTCTTTGTAACCAAAAAAAGAAAGTCATTTCATGGACTCACAAGGTGATGAGGAGCCTCAAGCCACATGTCTGATGACCCATGAAATGTTCATTTAGCTCTTAAGAGCCTCATGACCTCCAAAGCAGCCCATCTGGTTTTGAACAGCACTGACTGGTCAAATATTTGAGCTGCTAGTTCTGTGACTTACATGAAACTTGGGTGTACTTAACATAGGTCTTTCCATTTCTGCATCTGAGATGTGAGCAGTGTTATTAGCCATTAACTGAGGGTTTCATCTCTTTCGGCTTCCTCTAGGAGGCTTAGTGCTTGGGCCCATAGAGCAGGCTGCACCATCTTCCTGCTGACAGCCTTGTCAAATCCTCTGCTGGGGTCTTCTCCAAGTTCAACAGCCCACTTCCTCAATAGCTCCTCTACTGTCTTGCCTCCAGCCCATCTCTGAACCACCCCTGGCAGCGTCATTCTAAAAAAGGATTGCCTGTATTTTTCCTTTTAGAGGGAAACCATCTAAAAGATTCTCTAAGAAAAACTAAACTATGCCATGCCACTTGACTTCAGGAAATGCAAATGCTTCAAAATAAGTTGGGGTTTTTTTTTTCCATCCTTGAGTTTCTCAGAATTACAACTGAGGTCACCCCACTAAACATAGAAGACCAAAGGGGGAAAAAAACAACAAAAGAACCTGCATGTGTGAGAGTCAAGCCTGGGCTTGCCTTTCGACAGTCACCTGTTTACAGAAGCTCACCTGCTGTAAGTGGTGTGGTGTGAGGGAGCCTTCCGCCAATGAGCAGAGCCAGTTCTTGATGTGACATGCTGACCTCAGCCCAGAACAAGGGTCTTATCTTCCCATCTGATCTCACCTGACCTGCAAGACCAGTGGGAGAATGAGGCCCTGTGTTACTCTAGCCCTGAGGTGAAAAGCAAGCCAAGCATCCCCACTTACCTCACTCAGCCCTAAGTACTTACCTGGTATCCACAGAGGGAACTAAGAGAGATGGACTAGATGATTCCATTCAACAAAAATGTACAGAGCTTCTTCTAGACCAGGCTGTTGAGATGCATAAATAGCTATCTCTGCCCTCAAGTCCCAGTCTAATGGAGGAGGCAAACAGGCAAACAAAGGGAAGAGTCGGAGACAGCATCCTGGAGGAATTGACTCCAGGCAGTGTTTCAAACAAGGAATAACTTGCTGGGTGAAGAAGGGAAGTACAGGTAGAAGAGGCAGCAAGTGCCAAGATCATGACAAATCAACATGGCGTGTTTGGAAGTATTGCAAGCCCCCGAACTCTAGCAGAGTGGTCAACAATCCACTTGGGCATTAGTCAGACAGCCTGAGTTTGAATTTCCACTTTTCCACTGACAACCTGTGTGAAAGTGAACAAGCCACTGAACCTTTTAAAGCCTCAGTTTCCTTATGTACAAGATAGAAATAATTATAGTACTCCTCTCAAGGGGTGGTTGTGAGAATTAAATGAAATAATGCTTGTAGCAAGCTTAGCAGATACCTAAAAATAGCTATCACTCAACATGTATTAGTTATTATTATTAACATTATTAT
The DNA here is from genome assembly GCF_000164805.1 of Carlito syrichta. Taxonomy (NCBI): domain Eukaryota; kingdom Metazoa; phylum Chordata; class Mammalia; order Primates; family Tarsiidae; genus Carlito; species Carlito syrichta. Next base: position 69,871 of record NW_007246163.1, read on the forward strand.
CACTGTTCATCCTCCTCCCGTTATTATTTTTATTTCTATTGGGGCACAGAGGGAAGGCGGAAGAGGGAATATGAGGGATGAGACCACAGGTCCAGTAGGGATCACAACATCAGGGGGCATGAATGCCATGCTCAGGAGCTTGGGTCTGACCCTGCAGGTGAAGAAGGGCAAAAAGGGCTTTCAAGCAAAGAGATTCAGCTAGACTTTTCTCCCTGGCTTGATGTTCTACAGCTCAAAAAGAGGAGTTTGGGGCAGGACGATTCTCAAACCGTAGTCACAGTTCATTAGGGGAATAAACAACCTTCAGCGTTGGGGTACTGATTCTACCCACCCCAAGAGTATGTGCATGGGTTACAGCAGGCAGGACAAGAACACTGGCTGGAGGATGAAATCGAGAAGGTAGCAGCTGGCCCACCTGCCCTCACGATCAAGGGGAGCTTTGAATCAGAAGCTGCTGGTGTGCAGATCAGGATGAAAACTGCCCCCTGCTTCTGCAGGAGTTGCCTCTGGCAGTGAGCTTGTTCAGACAGCAGAGGGAACTCTTCACTTAACTTTCAACTGCTCCTAGACCGCATCCCCTTCCCCCGCCCCGCCAGGGTGCTGTAAGGATAGCAGGAGGGACTTTCTCAGACCTGGGCAGAAAGAGCAGTGGGGAAGGTTGTGAGCCCAACAGATGCTGCTTGGCAATACAGTGAGCAAACATACCAGTGTGTGGCCAATCCAATGAACGGGCCTATGGCTACCTAGTCTGATGGATGAATGAAATGGTTATCTCTGGTGGCATATTGAAAAGATGTCCATGTCAGGTCAAAGATCTCCCAGTTTTACAGATAGGGAAACCAAGCCGCCAAAAAGAAGGAGCTGTTCCAAATACGTTGAATTCATGAGTCATCGCAGGAAATATATAATTTGAATCTTTGCATACAAAATAGCTATCATAATAAGAAAAAGCAAAGCCACCACCACTGGTGAATATATTTTTAAAAAATTTTTTATTTCTTAAATACCATAATGACATAAATGTTGTGTTTGCCTCTACCAAAAAAGCTCCAGCTAGTAGGCCTCCTACTATATTTAAACCTATATCCTCTTAAAATTGAGCACAAAGATGTTTTTATCTTCATTGTCTAGCAAAGTAGCCTAAAGGAGGAGACCTGCACTCTGTAAATAGACAAACGTGGGCAATCCCAGCATTTTCACAAACGGCATTGACCATCTCCAGGCATCAGGTTTAACCCCTCAGGGTTAGTCCGAAAACTAGATTAGCTGGTGTAGGTAAAAGTACCCAGACTGATATGTGGTTCCCAGTAGGTAAGACAGCAAGAATTACTTTCACCATTATTTTTCTTACTATCACTGCTTGCCTGGGTGACATGGGACAATGGATTTAACCCACCTGGACACCAAGTTTTTTCCCATTTGTAAAAAGGACTTAACAATACCTCTCTCACAAAGCTGCTGTGAAGATTAAGTGAGGTGCTACATGTAGATAGTCAAGAATGGCTCTTGGCACATGACAGTAACTTAGATCATATTTGTTTCCTTCCCTGACTTCCACAGTCTTCTCTCAAAGCCCAAATGGAAGCAACCAATAAAAAGTAAATTTTAAAAATTTAAAGTCCTAAGATACTTGATGGCAAAATGAAAAATAAGGAGGATTTCCTCTTATTCTTAAAATGGAAATAGAATGGTAGCTGTCCCCATTTAAGAGTTATAGGGGGGGAAATTGGTGTCTCTAATTCCTAGAACAGCAAAAAACAAAAAAACCACTTAACGTGTGATTTTTTTATTTTTAGGAAATTGCTCAGAGGATCTCTTATGTATCCTGAAAAGGGCTCCATTCAAGAAGTCATGGGCCTATCTCCAAGGTCAGTAGTAAAATTCAGGAACTCTAAACACGTAAGGACAACTTCTGGTAACCTTTTAGAAACTACTAAGGCAGAGGTCACAATTAGAGGCCATGGCCTAATGTGACTTTCAGGAGTGTTTTAAAATATATATATTTAAAATTTGAATTATATAGATATATATATAATTTGAATTTTAATGCCATTACAAGGAAAGTAGAGTATTACCCTCCAGATCTGCAAAGCTCCTCTTTCCTCAGGTCCATCTACTCCTTTATGTTGCCTACCTAAATCCTGAGGGCATTTGTGTCCCTCCTGCCACCACCACCAGCCACCCTTCAGTCTCCCTCTCATTCTGCTACCAACCAGCTTCAGACATGTGCACAGTCCTTTTCCTAATACAAGGGAGGCAGGCTCTTCATCTCTGCCTGTATGAAGTTATTCACAAGGGAACCACAAAATTGCCTTGTCCCTGGATTGACAGCTTAATGAACATGTTGGCACAGGGACTATTTGCATATTGCAGTATGCTTCAGGTAAGTCTGCTTCAGGTCCCTTATAAATGAAACAATAAGAGTCACTTAGACTGCAGAAGAATGAGATATGGAGATGGCCAAGGTTCTCTGAATAGCCATTCTGCTCATGTTAAAAATTCAATTTTGCAGTTAGATTAGTTCTCACTCTTCAATTGAATTGGAGTGAGGTTTAAAGGGAAAGCACGGAAGCAATTAAAACTAGCATGCCACCCTCCCAGTTCTGAAAAGCACCTTCCCAGTCAGTACTCATTTTCACATGTTGGGGCTCAGAGACTTAGGTTCAGACACAAATCTGTCGGCTTCAAGGGTCTGCTAATTCTCTGCTTTTCTGTATAAGAAAAGCAGAGACCCTTTATGTGCACATGAAGAATCTGCACAATTAGTGTGGCTGCCCTTTTAAAGAAAGTAGACATTCAAAAATTCAGACAGGGAATGGTTAGAGGATACATCTTAATGTGAAAGTGAACAGAGATTCTCTCGGACATCTTGGTACCTAAACTGGTTATTAACTGAACAATATTATTGAATGTCCTATCTCTGACACTTTCTGCAATGCTTATCAATAAGTCTCTCACCAAATGCCCATTCATGATGAATTAATATGATAGTCCATACCTAATGAATAATATAACCCAGGTGCTTACAGTCTGAAAAGGAAAATAAAATTATAATAAAATATAATATGATAATGATTAAGTGGAAAACTATTTTATAGGAGGTAGAAGTACAGTACCATGTGTGTGTTCTGACCCTTCAACTTTGGGCATTAAAGAAAAGGAAAAGGGGAAATTTTCTACCTGTGTCTTCAATAATAATTAGACCCTAGAAGGAGTATCATGGAAGATATTCAGATGGTTGACCAGTAGGCAGCATTAAAGAACACATGAGTCTTGAATGGGGAACTTTGAATAAAGACTTAGAGTTTTCCAATCTGTACTTACAGTTTGCTCAATACTTCTTTTTTTTTTTTTTACACTTTTGTCCTCAGTATCAAAGCATCTAAACCAAACCAAGTTGTCTTGGAACAAAGATGGCATTGTCCAGGGAGTCACATATCAGGATGGGAATCTGGTGATACAGTTCCCAGGCTGGTACTTCATCATTTGCCAACTACAGTTTCTTGTGCAATGTCCAAATCATTCTGTAGACCTGAAGATGGAACTTCTCATCAACAAAGAGGTCAAAAAACAGGCTCTGGTGACAGTGTGTGAATCTGGAATGCCAACCAAGAGCATCTACCAGAATCTCTCTCAATTCTTGCTGGATTATCTGAAGGTCAACACCACCATATCAGTCAACGTGGAGAAATTTCAGTTTGTGGATACAAACACCTTTCCTCTTGAGAATGTGTTGTCCATCTTCTTATACAGTAGTTAAGACTGAACAATTCTCTTGGCCTTCAGGAAGAAAGCAACTCTCTACCATACAGTACTTCATCCATCCAATCACTTGGGCAAAAATAAAAACTTTAGGTCAAGACTGAAACCACAAAAGGTATTAAACAGTATACTTTCCCTTCTGTCTCTTGGGAAGATACAGCTCCAGGGTTAAAAAAGAGAGTATCTTTCAGAAAGTAGGCAGGGAAGCAATGTAGTGTGGTGAACACAGCCCCGCATAGAATCAAAAGGGATGGATATATGCTCCAGCCCAGCCACTAATTCACTGTATGGTCTTGACTCACTTTTTCTATTCTGAGAGTCCCCAGATAAATTAGGGTTCTAGTACCAGAGAAGCTAGCAACCCTGCCCTAATGGGAAACGAAGGGGAGCTGGGTGTGGATGTCTACGGTTTGCCTTTCATGGATTCTTCTTTTGTCTGGCAGGTGGCCTAATGCTTAGTTGTCCAGCCAACAACCAGGGAATCTTTCACACAGGAAACTTGTTTATACTGGCAGATGCCCTTGTGACTCTTGTCTGACCTGTGTCCAGTTTATGCCTGCCTGACCATCACTCTGGTACTGGGAGCCTGACCTCGTGCTCCCCCTACCCATACCCCTGGAGAAAACCTGGCCTGGGGCAGTCCCTCATTCTTCAGATGGAAGGCACAAATTCAATACACCACCACAATGAAAAACAAGTTCAGAAATTTTGACTTAACAGACTCTGGGCAAGGAGAGCATAATGAGTCAGGAGGTCAGGCCTCTATCCCCAGGTCACACGAGGCAAGAATGAAGAGTCAGGCAGAGAGAGAGAACAAGACACCTAGTAGTATATATACGGAAATAGGATGGCTCACTGGCAAATGTCTGAATAGTCTGTTTAAAAGAAGCAGAGGGAAAGCTGGGAGTACAGTTTGCTGGAGAAAAGATGCCTCAGAGTTCTTAGGTCTGGCCGCTGGTTTGAGTCACTTGGGTGTGGTATAGAACTGATAACTATGTTAAGGGTGATTAAGCCCTGCTTCTGGTCTGAGAAAGTTACACTTGCATTCAAAATGGATGCCAAGGCATCATACAATTACAAGAACTCAGCATACCTCCCTTTTCCTGGAACTCAGGATCTAGGTCTAAAAAATGAGGGAGGTGGCTTTGAATCTTTCCAAAGTCTCTTTCATCTCAAAAGACCAGATCCGGAAGCTAAGATTCCAGGCAGAATTCTGGAAGCCCCCAACCAAATTAAGGCACCACACACCAGTATAAAACCAATGGCACCAGTAGCATCTGCTGCAAGTTACCTCAGCAGAGTCAGAACATGGGGACGAGGGTCAGGGTGCCTTGCCAAACAGTGCAGGATCTAAAAGATATAATGGATAGGACTACCAAACTGACCATCAGGAATCTAAAATGCCATCTGGGGATTTGGAAAACCATCTGACCGGGTCTGATTCCATTCAGTTAAGATTCACAATAAGACAGTTTTCATTTCTGGTCAGGAAAGTGACACGTGTTCAGCAAACACTCAACCAGCATGCAGTGGTTGAGGTAATGTGGTCATTTTGCCAGGAAATAGCTGCTGTATCTCCTGCATAATATATTTCTGCTTCACACACCTCTTGGAAAACCAGTTCAATGGAGGGCTCTTAAGTCTTCACAGAGCGATTAACCCTGCACATGGGGAGAAGGACTTCCAAGATGGACCTTTAACTGCTATAAAAAAGAATGGAGCAAAATTTGCAATTGTCTCAAGAATGAAGAGAGAATAAAAAAAGAGTATGAATCCAGCAAAGTTTGTCAGACAAAGGCCGGAAAAGATTTAAAAGAAAAAACTCATCAATGGTGGCATGAATGAGAGAACTTGGGAGAACCAAAATGGCTAAGGGAAATTTTTAAGTCATTTGCTGAGCAGTTGTTGTGTCACCCTCCTCCTCCTGGGTCTCCTCTGTGAAATATTCAGTAAAGTGTACATTTCTCCTTAACTCTTTCTCCGAGTAGATTCTTTGGGAGTAGTGGATATTGAAAGAGATGCTGATTTCAGCAAGCAGGGTAGTATGTGGTCAAACAAGAAACAGGCTTTAAGGATACAAAGCTAGAAAATAGAGGACATCAGGCATTTGAGTTGCATACTAACTATACAGGATAAATAAATCTTGCTTAGGCCAACTTGTGCATTCTTCAAAATGTATACACAAGTAAATAAATAGGTTTTCTACCATCTTGTTTTCTAACTTGAGAAAGACTCCATGTTCATTACTCACCAACTGTGGTTCCCAAACTCAGTCTCTGTCAGAAAACAATGCCAACATCTAAAAACACAAGGGGACATCACTGAAATGAATAATGTAGCAAAACAAAAAATAAAAAATAAAATAATCATTAATAGCTCAATGGATAGATATGTAGGGAGTGGCCAGCCCAGGAAGTTTAAAATTAAGTTGTGTTATTCCTGAGAGTTAACCAGCCTGGGAATATTTTGAACAAACGAGAATTTACTTCTTTACTCTTCTTTACTTCTGGGCAAGTAAAACCAATAATTTATCTGAGAACCCAGGCTACATGAAATAACTCTTTACCTACTTGGCAAAAACTCACCTTGAGCTCTTTCCCTCCCACCTACCACACACACACTCGGCATACTTACAGAACTTGTAGAGTTGAAAAATAACAAGTCAGTGTGGACTAAATGTATTCCCGCCCTTGGTAAAATTCACATGACTTTCTTTCTCCACATCCAGTAACTTTATCTTCACTTGTTCTCTCCACCACACACTGACACCTCCTGTAACTCCACTATCACAAGCCTTCTCAGAATCCTCCAGGGACATAAAAGGATAGCTCATCAAACAAGGGAGGCTTCTAGAATTTCTGGAATACCACTTATTCTGGGGTGGGGAGGGGGACAAACCCCTTAAATTAAGAAAATAGAGAAGTCAGCCCGTGTCATCTCTGGAACAATCCTGAGAGATCCACTGAAGTCCTATTGGATGGAAGTCCAGTGGGAAGTAGACAGGTGTGGTGAGTGAGAGAGCTGGGATTGGAGTTCAGCCTCCTGCCTTCAATCTCTGTCACTTCCCCTAGGCTATCTAGGGCTCTTCCTGCAGACTTTCTGTAATTCCTCAGGTCACATCTTTCTGTCCCTATGGTAAAGCAGCTCCCCGCGTTCAGAGATGTCCTCTGCTCTGCCCTGCTCTCCCCTCAATCACTCCAGGGCCATCATTCTAGGGTGAGACACAGAAGGTTTCTGTCCTCTACAAGCTCTGCAAGTATGCTGAGTATGGGGGTAGGTGGGAAGGAAAGAGCTCAAGCTGAGTTTTTGCCAAAGAAGTAAAGAGATATTTTAGGTAGCCTGCATTCTCAGATAAAGTATTTGTTTTACTTGCATAGAAACCTATAGATTCAGTACATGCTCAGCATATGGTTCAGAAAATGGCTGGAGTGCTGTAGCAGAAAAGTTCTGTCTCTCCGAAAATGAAGAGATACATGATAAAGCCAATATTTTTTTTGAATAAAAAGTGAAAAGCAGCCGGGCTCGGTGGCTCAGCCTGTAATCCCGCGCCTTTGGGAGGCTGAGGTGAGTGGATTGCCTGAGC